>NW_007585304.1:0-363 GCF_000523025.1 Cynoglossus semilaevis | reverse complement strand
AACACTGACATTATCCGGGGTGTTATAATACAGGTTTTTCTTCTCATCTCTGACTAACTGTTTGCTGCCACTATCCGTCAAGCCAAGCAGAGTACATTTCTGCTCATACTTCTCATAGAAAATGTCAAACTCCTCTCTCATGCGTTCAATAACTGAAACTGTCACAGATCCGTGCACAGCAATAGCCGATGTCCGTTGTTTTGCAGTACTTTAAAAAGGGCATCTGTTTCCATGAAAACACTCTCTATGCCATAAGGAAGAAGCACGTTGATGTTTTTGACAGCCACCGATCATATCCTGCAGCCATCATTAGAGTTTCATTGTCCAGGCTATCGAGATTTTCACTTATAATGCGGAATACAG
>NW_007585303.1:0-5448 GCF_000523025.1 Cynoglossus semilaevis | reverse complement strand
TAGTGGAAGTGTATTTTATAGTTTTGCCTGTCGCTGTCACAAATATGAAAAAAGGCAAATTATTTGCAGTAAATAAATGATAGTTTATGGTCCTTGTTCCACTTTCAGTCCTCGGAGGAACATGGTTTGCCCACCTCTGGTATTCAGTAATCAGAAGTACCACTACATGTCAATATGTAGTACAGTAGAGAATGATCTTACCAGTGGTGAGGATTTGAATCTGGTTATGGTCCCATTGTGAGGCCACACTGACATTCACCTCCACCTGCTGCAGCAGAGCAGAGTGGATCTGTTTGGTGCGTCCCCACACTACACCTACATTTTGAACACCTTCGGTGTGTTTATTGCCCGACATCAACCTGAGAACAAAGACCAAAATGGTTTGGTTTCCACAGAGACGGTGAAACTCCCTGAAATATGTAAGAATGAGTTTCTGTTTCATCTCCTTACTTGGCAGTTGCCTCACAAAACGATGTCAGCCTCTTACAGCTGCCCTGTGGAGTGTCAGTCAGGGAGATGGTCCACTGATCCTGGTGGGAAGAGACAACACAAAACAGTTTAAGACCCTGGAACTTCAAACTGTTACGAGGAGGAATTGGTTCAAAAATGAAGACCAGGATTTGTGTGACATTCTTACATGAATGTCAGTATCGGTGGTGGAGCGGGTCAGTCTGTGGGTGGGCCCTGGGAGGTTACAGGAAAACTGCCTGACGGGGAATCGTGTCCTGGGAGGAACCGGTGGGGGCACGGGTCCCTGACCATTTGGAAGACAAGGTTCAGAATAAAGTATAGTTCTGGGTGGAATGGGGGGCGCAGGGAGTGGTCGAGGTTTATCTTGAGAGGGTTGTAGCTGAGGGCATGGTGGGTGGTTCTTGTGGGTATTGACTTCTTCGTACTTGGAAGGGGCATCAATTTCTTCGTACAAGTGCATTTGCTCTAGATGCTGTGTCAGAGGCAAAGGGGCATCACCCTCATTACCATCATTACCATCGTCTTCCCATCCTCTTCCATACATCCTTACAGGAGGATCTGTCACATTTCACATAGAGTCTGTATCAGCTGTGGTGGTAGATTCAGGCGTTTCACACTTTTGGTTCATCTTCTCATCAAAGCATGGCAGAAGTCAGGATGTTGGTATTAGGAGAAAAAAAAGACTACAAGAAATAAATATAGTATAAGAATCAGTATGTATTGTTCTGTGACTTCAGTAGAAAATAAGACAAAGGTTGTTAACTTTGTCTAATAATTAACAGCATTTCAAATCTAAACAGGAAATCTCCACCTCTCGATAGCTGGGCAGAGCTAGTCCTATAGAAAGTGAAACAGTAAAATGAAAAAAGATAAAAACATTCACACCTCCAAACCTTAATCTGACCATTTCTACAATAAATAAATGGAAGAAACTTTTAACTGCCCACACAGAGTCAGCGTAATAGCTGACTGATTGTTAACACATTATAGTGTAATTGTTTAATTCAGGAGTTAATTTGAGTTTTGGCAACTTACCATTAGGTTGGAGGCGCTATTCTAGCAACACCGTCAACGCTCTTTAAGACCAGGCTCAGCAAGTTAGACCAGAACCAGAAGGATAAAGGTCCTCCTCTGGTTCCTCCTCCTCCCGCCCTAGGTCTCCTCCCACAGCTCGACCAACAAGCGCCCTCTGCTGGAGGAATCATAGTACAACATTTAAAAAAGATTCTAAACAATAACTTGCTTCAAGGCTTCTGTTAGTTTATCAAAACGTAAACTTTACCATAAAAAGGAAGTAGAATTTAAGACTGCATACCTGCATCATACTTTATTAATAATTATTCCCCCCACTGACAACTTGAATTTTTACTCTTTTATATTACTTTTTACTGACAGTGTATCTTGCAGCTGGGCTGTTTGCAGCTCACCAACATTTCCAGTTTTACTGACATTCCCTGTTAATGTTCATAAATGTAATTGTATCATCAATAACGATATATAAGACATGACTAAATCTGATTAAAAAGTCAACAGAAAACATATTTTCCAATATTTAATTTCCTCTCTTGATACTATGTCACTAGTATGTTTATAAAGACTCCAGACCAGTGCAGCTGAACTAGATTCTTGGATCATATCAACTCCTCACTCTGGAATGTCATTAGGCTGGTTGGAGCTCCTAACAGTGTGTGTATGTGCGGTGAAGGGAAATGGTAGGAGAGGGAAACGTGACTTCACCTGCAGCACAAGTGATTCATGAGGTGAGATTTACTGTATGATGGACAGCTGGTGAATGGTGGTGTGAAGGACATTTGGACCTGTTCATTTGGCAACTTATTACAGAGTACATGTTGCATGTTTGACCATGCGTTTTACAGTTCGCCATGTTTCAGTTTCATGTTTCACTTCAACGGCAATCCTCCAAATGTATCACAAAGGTGTCACCCGTGGTGCTCAGAGCAGAGGGGAGTACTGCATGACGGGGGAGAAGGAAGAGGAAGATGACTTTCAATCACACCACTCCAAACCTTTCACCTCTGAGCCCCACTGCTGGTTATGTCATCACCCCGTTTATATTCCTGTTCCTGATTGGATGTGCTGTAGCAGTGGTGAGAACATTTCTGCTCCAAGACGACTTCCACAATGTCTGATCACACCACATCCTTGATTACAACAGTGTGTTTTTCCCCCTTCAGATTGTATATGTGAGGAAAAAAATAAGGTGGGTTGGACTCTTCTATCTTTAACTATTGTTTTCTTATTTTTACAGTGAAAATGTTTTTAAAGTTCAGCACCATCTTAAGAAAAAGCATTTTACTAGTAAACTTTAGGAACCTTGTTTATTGTTGGCTAAAAAACAAACAAAACGTCATGTCATGAATTTGGCAGCTTCATAACAAACTACCTACAATTCAATTAAAATTGTGAATGACGTCATAGAATGTTTTTAATTATATTTCTGCCGTCCGAAATGAGTGTAATACGACCTAATTCCCACTGACTACACCTCAAATCATTTATCCTTTTATTAATTCACTTCAGAGTGGATGAATTACGTCACAAGCTGATTCCACTGTACAACTACGACCCTGCAGAGGAGTACGAATGGAGAGATGATGACGTGGACGACGATGAGGACGTGACTGTAAGGGCAGCACTAATGTGTCTAACGAGTCAGCAGCAGGAACAGTTTAATTCAGGAAGATTTTATTTGTATTTATTTTTTCCCAATAGGAACCATTGTACACGGAGGGAAGACTGTCCTTTTCATCTGATTATGGAACGTGAAAACAAATGTATCATTAAAAACGGACGATACACACACCATTCATCACCACATGTCTTATTTCTAAATATATTAAAAATAAAAAATAAGGCGCGGAAAGCATTCCGTCTGGGTTCTTAATGTGTTTGTTAACATCAAGGTTATTCAACACAGTAGCCAATAGATGGCACTGTTACTCTACTTTAAATCTCAGTGGACACCGATAAAAGAGGAGAAATCGTCATTTTTAAAACTAAGTTCAAATATAAATGATGTTTATTGTTGATGTTTATGAGTAGTTTTCTCTGTCTCTGTGCTGCTACTTTGACCGTGCCCATGTGTCAGCTGATTAGGAGCCAAAGTCACAGCTGTTGGTGTTTGCTAATCAGTAGCTCTGTCTTAATTTTGAGGATTTGCAGGCTGCTGCAGTATGAGATCACAAAGAATGGACAGGTAAATGGTACATATTCTGTAAACACTGAAAAAACAAACATTAATGTCCTTTGTTTTAATTTAGCATATTTTTTTCTATACAGACGAGGTGTTCGTCACATGGGACCACATTGGTTCCTGACCGTCACTGTGCTGTCCACAGCTCTGGTCCTCCCAGCTGTAACCCTGGACACCCTGCTGTGTCACTTTTGTCCTCTACAGTACAAAGGCAAAACCTGTACCAACCTGACCACCCAGTGTCCGCCGGACCATCTCTGCTCCAGCTCCAGAGGTTACTTCGGCTCCGTCCACATCGTCTCATCCCAGGGCTGTTTGAGCCGCACGCTCTGTGGTTCCTACCAGATCCTCTCCCACAGAGG
Organism: Cynoglossus semilaevis; assembly: GCF_000523025.1. NCBI lineage: Eukaryota > Metazoa > Chordata > Actinopteri > Pleuronectiformes > Cynoglossidae > Cynoglossus > Cynoglossus semilaevis. The sequence continues at coordinate 1,401 of NW_007585303.1, read as the reverse complement.
GATCGAGTACAACGCCAGTCACACCTGCTGCTGTGGACATAAATGTAACAGCAAACCGAAGTCGGACTCCAGTCTGAAGAAGCTCCTGGGGCTGGAGACACAGGGGACAGACGACGTCAGTATGAACCATGTCCTCAGACAGAACTCTTGGGATTCATGTGGTAACTACACAACAGTGAGGAACAACACGGTACCTTCTGTCACAGCTTAGACAGACCCAGACTGCCCAGAGGCCTGTTAGCCACAGGTCCTTTAACGCACCTCTGAAAGACATTAACATTTGGCCATATGTTAATGCTGTGATAGTTGGTGTTTGTTGTAAGTATTGTATATATTTCCAATGAGAAAAAATAAATAAATCATAGATCTATGTGCTCCTTTACAAATAAGAGCAAAATTAAACAAAGACTTTGTGGTGATTGATGTATGTCATAATTGAAGAGTGAATGTAGAACAGGTGTGTTTCCTCAGACAGATCTGGAGTCAGTTTTTGGAGGTTTTCTCTGTAGGATACAAAATGTGCAGGTAAGATGTTGTTGAATGATGGATATAAACTAAACATTTTTTCCCATAACAAATTAATAATATTGATTAAAATAAATTCAAACCTTTTTTGTGCTATAATTTCCAATTGCTCTGTCACCAGACTTTGCTTTGACTTCCTGCAGGCTGACCATGTCCCAGTTTCTGCAGTTGTCTGTTTTGTGCCTTCACCTCCTCCCTTCGGTGCTGTGTGACAATCTGCGCTGCTACTACAGCCCCATCATGGAGAAGCAGAAGTCATTCAAGCCCATTGTGACAGAGTGTCCTCCCGACGAGCTGTGCTTCAGGGCAGATGGTCGCTTCGGGAATCACAGCGCCCTGTCGGCTCGAGGCTGCATGGCCAAGAAAGACTGCAGCCAGGTGCACAAACTCCGTTTCAAAGGAAGTGTCTACACCATGAGCTACGCCTGCTGTGAAGGGCCGTACTGTAATTCCTGCCTGGTGGTCAGGGCCTATCACCTCCTCTTAGCTCTGACACTTGTAACTGTGGTGGCCAGCTTCCTGTGATCAAAGACTCCAGGTGGTCCGTGCTACAAGCATTTTAGTTTCATGTCAACGAGGATGACGATGAACTGCAGCCTCAGCATAGAGTGTGGATGAAGGCCAGCACCAGTGTAGTGGGAGAGGATTTTAATGTGTTTTAATTTTATATTTTCAAATGTTTTTATTATTGTGTATCCTTGAATAAACATACCACGCTCTGTGTTCTCTAAAATGTTTACGCATTGTCTACTCACACACTATTGATCTAATTTTCTTACTGTCAATACATGTCAGGAATGTGGCAAAACTGAAAAACTACAGTAATACTACAAACCAGCTTTTTGTGTTTACATACAAAGCAAAAACAAAAAAACT
>NW_007585302.1:4850-5510 GCF_000523025.1 Cynoglossus semilaevis | reverse complement strand
CCTCAGAGTAAGAGACCAAAGTATGTGCACTGGACAGGACGTGTCCCCTGGTATTCCCTGTGGGGGACCAGTAGTATTTCTGGTTCAGAGTTTGTGTCTGTTGAGTCCAAATGTTCGCTCCATTTGTCCTCCACCGCTAACAACTTTGAGCTGCGGCCTGACCACCTGACTTCACACTCATTCACACCTGCCGGTCAGCAGAGAGTTGGACAACTCTCAATGCTGCTACTGTGGACCGTGGGAGGAAACTGGACAACTTTATACCGTCAGTTGCCGCCAAGGTTTTGGAACCTGGGATCACCTAGCTGTAAAGTAAGAACTCTTTTCCGGGTATTTAAATTTTTTTTGCGAGGGGGTGGGGGGAGGGGCATCAAAGTTCCACATCGTTGGATAAAGAACCATTCATACTAACATTCACACCAATATTCACACCGCAAACTACTGTATTGCAATATATCATGTAATGCTGTGGAGTACTCTCAAGGTACTCTCTTCTACTTGTGTTTTTTATTGGCTACTGACTCCCATTATACTCGGAACTACAGCTAGTAAAGTTTTTTATTGTTTCCTACTGACGTTTTTACGATGCCACTAACCTTACCCGTTTAAATTAAGCGACGCTGCTCGGCCGCCGGTGACACGGCGCGCCACCAAACGGCG
>NW_007585302.1:1506-3331 GCF_000523025.1 Cynoglossus semilaevis | reverse complement strand
AGAAAGTCGATCTTCGAGGCCGTTCTTCGCACATTTGGTCGTCGGTAGTTAAAAAAAACAGAGCAATGGAAACGACCACCGCGTCCGTCAGGAGAGGAAACACTAGTGCGGTTGTTCGTGTGATTGATTGGCTCTAATCGTTCTGGCAGAGAGAGACGTCTTACATGTTTGAGTCGGGAACCGGTCCAAGTCTGTGCAAGGGACAACGTGGGTTCCTGAGGCCGAAGATTTCATTGGTTTGAAGGAGGGGTGTCAAACATACGGTCCGCGGGGCCAAAACCGGCCCACTAGGGGGTTTAATACAGCCCACGTGATGAATTTGTGAGAAAAACTATATGATTTTTTTTTAATTCCAATATATTTGTACTTATTTGCATGAAAACAAAAGGGGAAAAACGTGGACTTATGGGTAATTATGTTACAAATGTACTCATCAGGGTTTGAGAACCTAGCTCAATGGATGGATGGATGATAGATGGATGGATGGATGATAGATGGATGGATGATGGATGATGGAAGGATGGTTGGATGGCTAGCTAGCTCAATGGATGGATGGATGATGGTTGGATGGCTGGCTAGCTCAATGGATGGATGGATGATAGATGGATGGATGGATGATAGATGGATGGATGATGGATGATGGAAGGATGGTTGGATGGCTAGCTAGCTCAATGGATGGATGGATGATGGTTGGATGGCTGGCTAGCTCAATGGATGGATGGATGATAGATGGATGGATGGATGATAGATGGATGGATGATGGATGATGGAAGGATGGTTGGATGGCTAGCTAGCTCAATGGATGGATGGATGATGGTTGGATGGCTGGCTAGCTCAATGGATGGATGATGGATGGATGATAGATTGATGGATGATAGATTGATTATGGATGGATGGATGATAGATGGATAATGGATGGATGGATGGATGATGGATGCATGATGGATGGATGGTTGGATGGCTGGCTAGCTTGATGGATGGATGCATGGATGGATGATGGATGGATGGCTGACTAGCTTGATGGATGGATGATGGCTAGCTCGATATTTTTCCTTGAAATAAAGGTGCATCAAACCTTTTTTTAAATTCATTGTTTAATTCTGCGGAAAACACAAAAAAAAGAAAAAATATATTTTATCATTTACAATAGAAATTTAAATAGTGGTTTTATTTTTAAATTTTTAAAAATATTTTTTTAGAATTGTTTTTAAAAGTTTAATAAATACTGGCCTAGTCTGCCCCCCCATCCCTGACCCCTGACCCCCACACCCTAGTTACTTCTTTAATCCTCCTCCACCTTCTTCTTCTAGCGCCTCCCACACCTTCACGTCAGTGTTGTCAGTGTCAGTGTTGACATTGTCCTCCAGACTCCTGCGGGTGCCGCCAGAGAGGGAATCCTTCAAGAGAGGAATAATAATTCCATCCTCGCGATGGATGCGACGCCACGACCCCCGGGTGCAGGGTTCACCGCTCCGGCCCCTTCCTGCCTTTGTTGGTTTTTATTTAGGGTGGTACGCTATGCTCCAACCAGAGGTGTCCTCGGGGTCCTGACCCTTGCCCCTTCTTTCCCCCCCAACCGGTTCCTCCCGAAGATCAAACCCCAACTGTCCGAAGACACTCGAGACACTTCATCTGCAAATGAAGACAAACCCCGGGACTCGTGAGAGTTTCCGTCCCGGTGTCACAGAAACTGTTGACAAAAAGGCGACGGAGGAGGAGGTGATGTTGACGGCCCTGGAGGTTCTGAGGATTAGGGTCTCTGAGAAGACAAGTCTGAACCCGCGGCTGTACCTTCGTGTTGTCAGTTGAGATTGGCCACCTTTTT
>NW_007585302.1:0-800 GCF_000523025.1 Cynoglossus semilaevis | reverse complement strand
AGATATATGGAGGGATGGATGGTAGGATAGATGGCTGAAGGATGGATGGATAGATGGATGGATGAGGTGTTAATTAGATGGATGGATGGATGGATGGCTAGCATGGATGGATGGATGGATGGATGAATGGATGGATGCATGGATGGATGCATGGATGGATGGACGGATGATAGATAGATAGATAGATAGATAGATAGATAGATAGATAGATAGATACATAGATAGATAGATAGATGGATGGATGAATGGATGGATGATGGATGGCTAGCTCGATGGATGGATGGATGGTTGGTTGGATGGCTAGCTTGACGGATGGATGGATGGATGGATGGATGAATGGATGATGGATGGCTAGCTAGATGGATTGATGGATGATGGATGGCTAGCTGGATGGATGGATGGATAATCGATGGATGATATAGATGGATGGATGGATGTATGATGGATGGCTAGCTCGATGGATGGATGGATAGATGATGGATGGATGTATGCTTGATTGGATGGCTAGCTTGACGGATGGATGGATAGATAGATGGATGGATGGATGGATGGATAGATTAAAGTCCCAGTATTTTAGCTTATTTTGTAGGAGTATAAAACAGGTACTATACGTAGACGTAGTAGTACGTAGTAGTATGTAGTAGTACTGTACAAGGACATTTCAGATCCTCCGTCAACTAATCAACAAGTTACTGTACAAACTGTACCTGGCAACTGTTTCAAACACTAATCAAGCTCTCCGCTAACGTATTGTTCAAAGAATCGTGTTGGCAGAATTTCTCTGCTGAATCTACAGAAGA
>NW_007585301.1:3827-5514 GCF_000523025.1 Cynoglossus semilaevis | reverse complement strand
TACATTTCATCGGAAACTCGCAGATGGGGGGTTGGGTTAGCCGGTCACTCTAAGTCAGTGTTTCCCAAACTTTTTTTTTCTGGGGACACAAATTTTCAAAATCGCAAAACTTCGCCACCCGAGTCAATAGACGTGATTCGTAAACTCCTGGGAAACATGATGCGAGACGACTCAAAAAAAAAAGCTCTTGCGACACGCCCAAGGGGTCGTGACCCTGGTGGACCAGGATGCAAATGAAAATGTGAATGGATGTTTGTTTCTGTATGTGGCCCAGTCTGTAGCTCAGATACATGACTGTTGAAGTACAGTGTAGTAACAGAATACACGTCAGGAAGAGTGGGTCGGAGACGCCGGCTCTGTCCTGAGAGGCAGCATTGTGTGTGTGTGTGTGTGTGTGTGACGTACCACAACATACGTCTTTATTGTCTTAATGTGGAGACTGTGACGTTTGATGTCACTCACCCCTCCCTCCCCCCGGCCTCGCCCTCACAAATACCTCACTCCCTGTCACTGATGTTGGGCTCTCGAGTCTTTACTAATGTCAACCCAACAAACGTCAAACAAACAAAAATCAACATCAAAAAGCAACTTGACATGTCTTGGTTTCTAGGAAAAAGTTTCATCTCAAATCTCATCCAGTTCTGAGAAGAAGAAGTAGAATTTTTTATTTATTTTCTAGAAAGCCTTCCGGGAAACTGAGACAGTCCAGTTGCCTTGACGACAGAGAAAAATTAGAAGGAAGCAACGGCAATAGTTGAAGCTCAGCTTCTAACTATAAATGTTATGAAGTAAATATTCGAATATCTACAGGTTGCAGTAAAATGTACCTCAACTTGATTGACCGTTTTATGTAGTTTCTTTAGAATCTGCGGCCTCTCACGTCAGAAATTCTGATATAATTTTTGTTCTTAAACATTCTGTAGCTTCTGTAGCAATATACTGTCAATTATTGAATTTCGCAATTGTTTGGTTTCGGTTGTTAAAATGATCAACTTCTGTTAGTAGGTTGGATGTTTTTAGTATCGTTAACTTTCATCGTCAGGAGCAGAAGTTGTACTTAAATCTGACCAATTAACTCCGCTGTAAACCTGATTGGATGAAATCACGAATTATCGGTATCTTGAAAAAAAAAAAAAGAAAGAAAATATTGCGCGTCCTTAATTGTAAATATTTGTGTTCGTGACCCGGATTTTAGTTCGTTTGGTGAGTTAATGCTCACTTCAGTTCGGGATTAGTGTTACAGATCGGTAAAATGTCGTTACTTTATCCAGCTCATCGTGCAGCTCCGACAGGGACGGCCTGGTCAACTTCTCTCCGAAGGGCGCCGAGCTCTGCCGGTAGAACTCGATGTTGGGAACCGCGTCGATGGTGTTGTGTCCGAAGGTCCTCATGTAGTAGGTGTTGGAGTGGGTGTCGGAGAGGGGGTGTGGTTGTGTCCCGTGCCCGTGGAATGAAGGCTGACCGAGTCGCTTTTCGCCGTGTCGGGCTCGTGGAAGACGTCCGGCGGGAGACCGATGTCCCCGGCACTGCCCAGCGGTCCCGGATCGGAGAAACCCACCACCTTGAGCCGACCTTTGGACTCATCGGGCGCAGGTTTGGACGCGTCGCCGGCGGCCGGTGTGGCCACGGCTTCGGTCACGACATCCACCTGGAAGCGGCTCTGCGGTGAGCCGCCGCCCCCCAGGGC
>NW_007585301.1:0-2265 GCF_000523025.1 Cynoglossus semilaevis | reverse complement strand
AAAAAAAAAATCAGGAGAATTTTTTTTTCACTGTACACTGACACCCAGTGGCGAACACGGAAACTGCAGGACCTCTGACACAATTCACTTAGAAAATTATAGGATAAAAAAAATTGGCCATTGGCTTCAATTATTATTGTTATTATTATATAAGTAATTTTTTTTAATCTTGAAGAGAATCACAGACAGGTTTGAAAATACTGTGTTTGTACCTGGAAAATGTAAAAGTACACATACTTTGAGTTAGTACTTCAGCGCATTTTTTTAAAATTCTCGGACAAAAATAAAACAACATTTCCTAGTGTGTATCTGTGGATAATTCAGTATTTACAGAATCACAGTGATGCTGGTCTGTTGTAACAGTCGAATAAGTCCCTGGTTCCCAAATTGCTCTACAGCGCCCTCTGTGGAGCCCCCGTCCGGTTCAATTCATTAGCAACAGTTGCTACAAAACTCCACTGTAAATCCAAAACGTAAATTCTCGCTGAAAAAGTCACGCAATTTTTCCCACTGTAGGACAAAAGTCGACATTCGAAGAAGTCGTTCTTTACGAAGTTTCTTCTTCTTCAGTCGCAGTTTTCTAAAAACAGTATATTTGTAACATCTGCTCACACACCCACGACATGTATTTACAGGATATTTACACTCTGGTTTTTAGTTCACTTTCAGGCCGCTTCATCCAACAGCCTCTGAAGATTCTTCTGCACCTGCAGGGGGAGACAACGTGCGAGGTGAGTCACTGTTGAAGAGTACAGTACAGTATATATCTGTGATTTCCAAACTTATTTTGAGCCACGACACGTATTTTCCAATAGCGAAACACACGCCACACCACCGAACAAAAATCTCACAAAACGTTTGCGTAATGAAATAAAATAATCGTCCAGTTTTAATTTACTAAAATCTTAGCCTGTTTAGTTGAAGACAACTCTGATATACTCGCAGGAATTGAAGAAAGACGATTCTTCAAAGGCGGTGATTCTCCTTTTTTTACTTTTCATAACCATCTGCTGCCACCTAGTGGATGAGTATTCAATTGTTCTGCCTGTCACTTTTAGCAGAAATTGGATCATTTTCTTCATTATCCTTATAGTCTCTCACGGCCCACTAGTGGGCGCTGATTGTATGTGTGCGTGGGGGAGTATGTGGGGGGTGGGAGACATATCATTATGTCGCACTGACGTCATGATGGCCTAGCGCTGAGATCTTCTTACAGGCGACATTGTTGCTTCTCTGTGAACTGATCGCTGACTCTAAATGTTTCATTAACAGCAACAAGCGTCTAGTTTCACTGTGGAAACTATGGACATACAGCGAGGCGTGGGAAAACTTTTGGTGTTCGTGAGAACAAAGATAAATGATGTATAAAAGTCGTGCATAGAGGCTAAAAATGCTGAAAACGCTTTTAGCGTCTGCTACGCCATCTATTGGTGAAATGCGGGAATTGCAGGGAAAAATATAATTTGGACAAATTTTGCCTGGCCAAAATCTGGCCCTCGGACCTTAGTTTGCCCATGCCTGACGTAGACTTGACCAGAACCACTGACCTTCTCCAGCTTCATCAGGTTGATGGTCAGGAGTTCGGAGAAAAACTTTGTGTTCAGGTCGGAGTTGCTCCGCAGGAAGTCACTCCTGGGCGGGAAAAAGACAACATCAGCGAGATACAACATCTGATTGACGAGACAACGGTTTGTACGTTTGAACGAAAGGTTTTTCAACAGGAGGTCTGCGGACCAAATGTCGTTGGATTGTTGGTCCAATGATTTTTGACATAAATTGTAAATTTTGTTTTGTGTTGTGTGTTTTCCAGGACCATAAGGACCCGTTTCCAGGTCATGGACTCACTCTCTGTGGTGGGTGAACTCTACGACGGAGCCTAGTGTGGACAGAGTCTCCTCCAAAGACACGATCTTGAAGGCAAGGTAACAAGAAGACAAGACCAGGACGCACACTCTGAGGACAGACACACACAGACACAGTGTCAATAATGGAGGTCAATGGATCAGAAACGTGACCGGTGTCCGTGAACCTACAGGACCATGTAGACGAACAGCAACGTGTTGAGGGAAACTGTTCTGAGGATCCTGTTGTCGATCACTTCCTCGGAGTCTGTGACGGGAAAAACAGACGGAAAAGTCAAAACGTCTACGGACACGACGTCCATCTCACACTATCGTTTGGTTTCTACCCTCCCTCCGACCATCTCCAACTCCTCCAACACTACATCCTTAAAACTAAGGGTGTCAAACATACGGCTCACGGGCC
>NW_007585300.1:4759-5516 GCF_000523025.1 Cynoglossus semilaevis | reverse complement strand
CCTCTGGGTCTGACACAAATAAAAGGATTAGGAGCCCCCGTTTCCGTCAGAGCCTCCATTCAACACAAAGCTCTGAGCAGCTTAGTGTCACACTTAATGATAAAAGTGCAAATCTCTCTCAGTCACTGTGGGCAGAACAGCAGAGTTTGGGTTCTAATCCCATTTAATGAAGATTAAAACAGGCTCCAAAAGACAAAGAAATGACTTTTCTGCAGCGTCTGTGAAAACATCTGAAAAAAAAGAAGTGGCCACAAAGATGAGATTCTGTCACTTATCCAAAGACACACACACACACACACAGAGACACACAGACACACACAGATGTGTGTCCACGCCCTGACCAGAACCCTGGGTGTGTGTGGACAAACACAGCAGCTCGTCCGTTCTCGTGCGCCCGTGGAATGTGTGAGCAGAGTGAGAGAGTGAGTCCTGGGCACACAACAATCTGGACGCAGCACTTAGCACCGCCGTGCCAGTCCTCGGTGGAGGAGCTGCTGGAAAAACATTCCACTGAGGGATCACATGTACCAGCAGCAGCAGCAGCAGCGGCAGCAGCAGCAGAAGTCAACAAACAAACTGCAGGAACCAGGACTTGAGCCACGTCCAAACTTCATCATCACTGGTCCATAACTAATCAATAATCCAGTCGGTTTAATCTACTGATTTAAAAAGGCCCTAATCTGGACAATTGAAAGTGAAAACATTCAGGGGGGGGTCTGGGCTCTGGGGTCTGGGGTCTGGGGTCTGGGCTCTGGGG
>NW_007585300.1:0-340 GCF_000523025.1 Cynoglossus semilaevis | reverse complement strand
GTCCAAAGGTGTGAAGAAGAAGAAGAAAAATCCCCGGCTCTGCCAATTCCTTGATTTATTAGAGCTAAGTGAGCGCTGATTACGGGGCATGAATCAGTCGCTGTAGGAATGTAATTAGGCTGAAAGAGCTGATGTACAGAGAGGAGCTGTGTTCACAGCCCACAGCAGTTTGTGGGCTGACAAATGTATCTTAAAGAGCTGTCATAAAAGTCAAAAAGGTGTCAATTACACCTCTAAGTATCCCATCATCAAGCAGGAGCAGGAATCAACACTGATCACACACAGCAGTCGCTCTGGTCCAAGGACTGAGGAGGTCTGTGGAGGTCTGCTGTACAGACTG
>NW_007585299.1:2546-5525 GCF_000523025.1 Cynoglossus semilaevis | reverse complement strand
TCGGCAAAATGTTAATATCGGACATTCCTAATTATTTTCATGATTTCGTTTTTTTTCCCATTCCGTCTTCGAACTATCTAAATAAAGAATGGCGGTCTCAACCCCGTGGCGCGCTCCACTGGGTTCTTCGGAGCTAGCCTCCATCTAACTTGCCTATTTTTTTTTTTGGCCAAACAGGTTGGAGCAGCTCGTGACGCTGTTCGTCCATAAGAACCAACTGACCTACCTGCCCATGTGCCTCACCAACATCTCCACGATGAAGATGATCATCGTCAGTGGCGACGAGCTCACCTGCACGCCCACCAAGCTGTGCAGTAACCCAGAAATCAAGTAACAAACCAGTGCTGTCGCCACGTTCGCACCTAGTGGAGAAAACGCAGATGACGCCCGTGCTTCACCATTTGAAAAGTTTTTTTTTTTAAATCACTCCGTCATATTTAGTCAATCACATTTTGAGTAATAACTAATTAGGTTTAAGTAGCACAGACAAGTCAGAGGAGGCGCTATATAGTAACAGTACGTAGTGCACTAAGATAGAGAGAACTCCTGTCTGACTCACTTCCTGTTCCGCCGTTATTTTTTATTATTTTTTTATCATCTTCGCAGCTTTAGATTCTGACGCGTGGCCTACTTTTATCGCCCCCGCAGATTTGTCCGACTGTGTGATAACGCACTGAAAAAGAAGAAGAAGGAGGAGAAGAAGAAGAAAGAGAAGACCAGGAAATGGAGGTGGAGAACGCCAGAGGAGCAGCAGGAGGTGAAGGACGGCCGGGAGAAGGAGTTCATCGAGGCGTACGTCAACACCCTGAAGGACAGAGGTGAGACCGAAGAAAAAAAAGAAATTATATTAAAATAAATTTACAGTTATGTCTTATAAACTCCACTGAGTGTTGTTTAAAACAATTATTCATAAAAAAAAAAACTGACATTCTCCCGCTGCACAAAGGGTTAACTTTGGGAAGTGCTGTGGCAGGGCAAGATCAATGACCACTTCTGCCACCTTGTGGCGCCCCATTTTTAATTCAAACTAAAACAAATATATATACACATATACGTATACATATATGTATATACTGTATATATAACATATATACACATATAACATATATACACATACATATACAGTATATAACATATATACATATATAACATATACGCATGTGTATATATAAACATATATACACATATATAACATATATACACATATATACATATATACTGTACATATATACACATATGTACTGTATATATATACATATATACACATACATATATACATATATACACATATGTATATATACAACATATATACATATATACAACCTATATACATATATACACATATATACACATATACAGTATGTATATATAACATATATACACATATATGTATATATATATATATATATATATATATTGGATTTCCTCCACATGACAACTGAACTCGCTCACTATTTACATAGCAAAAGATTGAAATAAATCTCACTTGAAAAATCTGAAATCATTCAGCGTATTTCCTGCCGTGCCCAGGCTAACCAGCAGGGGGCAGCACAGCCCCGTTTGGTAACAAGCGTTAGAATTAGAGTCGACTATAACATTTTAAACAAATGTTAATTAGTGTCTGACCTGGTGAAATTACCTGAAATGACTCGATGTTTGTCCTTCCCAGACACCGTCCCTTACTCCACCACCACGGTTTCCATTTCCTGCCAGCTGTGAAGATGAAGATGATGAAGGTTACACCGGAAGTCTGAGATACGAGAGCGATAGGTTGTTTTTTGTTTTTTTTTTGATTGAAATGAATAATCAGAGAACATGTTTTTCAATAGTTAATTAAGTAAAAAACATTTTTTTTTTACTTTTTGGTTTAGATCGTGTGAGAGATTGATTCAAAACGCTGCATTAACTTCTAATTTTAAAATTTTCAATTAAAAACATTGAACTGCTGAATTATATTCGGAGCTGCAGGCGACTTAAAACGGGTTGAAATTAAAAATATCAAAAGCTTGGTATTTCATATAAATGCTTAAAGTTTGAATTTTTACAAATTTTTTTTTTTTTGATTGTGAAACAAGAATATTTTTGTAGATTTCACAGTAAATGACTGCCGAGTTATTTTTTTTTCCATTCCAAAAATATTTTCCATTTGCATGAAAGATTTTTTTTGTTCAAGAAAAACAAATATTGTAAAGATTTCCATATTCTCCACTTACAAAATTTTACAGGATATATTTTTCTTTATTCTTCAAATTCTACGACAAACACATACACAGACTGAATGTTGTTTAAATACTGTTGTTTGAAATATTTCCAATATTTATGATTGTATGTGAGAGAGAAAAAAAATTGTGTATTTCATAAAAACTGAAATATTTAGTTTCTATTTTTCTAATTTGATTTTTGTCGGCAGTTGCCGTGTGTACGTTGGTTTTTAACGTTTTCTTATTTAAAAATAAACGTTTGTGAAAATGAAGCGTGTTCTGTATTGAAATATAACTGTTATTTTATATTTATATTTTATAAATTTTTATTTTCTAACATTTAGGACAAAAAAAATCAATGTCAGAATTGTTTTAAATCCCACAAAATTCTCTTTATTGTCGTTATTATAATAGATATTATCGGAAACTAAGGACAAAAGCAAATGCACAGATCGTGAACATCTTCATATAAAAAACAGATATGAACATGAAGAATTAGTATCAGAGGCACGCGTTCAAAGAAATTAAAGTGCGGCGTTGGGCAGCAAATTGCTCGGCAACGTTTACAGGGGCGGGGCAAAAGTTTTAGGCGGGGCTAGCCTCTACATTTACTGTCTAGCTCCTTTTTTTGTTTCTTTTCTTCTCATTTTGGAACACATTTATGAGCTATGGTTCAAATGGGGTCAGATGGGGTGTTTGACTGCCTCCTACTGGAGGTCCAATTAGGAACTGGTTCCACATTAGTTTTATTAAAAAAAAAAAAAAAAAAAGGAGTCAG
>NW_007585299.1:0-1217 GCF_000523025.1 Cynoglossus semilaevis | reverse complement strand
TGGGAGATTTGTTGTGGCTTCGACAATAAAAAATATTTTTTCGGGGGGGGGGGGGGGAGGTAGTAGCCTAGCTTCCCTAGTTCTGACCTTTTGACCTGACAGAGTTGTGAGGTTGTCGACACATCACCGCAGGGAAATGGACCATCATGCACAGCAGCAGAATCTTCTAGAAGAAACGTCAGTGATCGGGTATCGAAATACGAGTGAGCGCTTCATGAAACAATTTTTTTTTTCGTCTTTACTGGAATGTGCGAAACCTAACAATAATTACGTGACGACGTTGAGCTCGGCCTGACCACGACGCGCTATTAAAAATAATTGTTAAAATAATTGAATGACGACAAAGAGACGGTGACGGAGGAGTGAGCTGGATCAAACCAGTCAGTCTGGAGCAGTCAGTCTGGAGCATGGTTCCCAAAGACTGGGTCGCGACCCTCAGGTGGGAATTTACGAATAATGTCTATTGACTTGGGTCGCGAAGGTTTGTGACTTTTAAAATATGGGTCGCCAGAAAAAAGTTTCGGAAACACTGGTCTGGACCATGTAGAGCCTTGAAGTGACCACTCCAAGGCTCTAAAAGTTTTCCCGACCACCTGGGGGTGCCATACAACCTCAAAAGTCTGGAATTTGACCTACAACCCTGCAGGCGTCAGACAACAGCACCCCCTACTGGTGTGCCACACACATTGTTCCAGATTTTTTTTTCCACTGAGGAATAAAACTGTCTCATTGGTAATGTCACTAACTAGTACTTTAACCACAGATGACCAGCGACCAGCAAGGACGGACTAGTCGAAATTTCACATAAGAGGATGATGATGTCACACACATTCCTGCAGCGTCTCAACCCGGAATCAAACCCCACACCAGGAGTCCACTGCTCCACAGGTGTGACACACGTGTTATTTCCCATGAGCCCACGTCAGCTCTGACATCACTGTCCTCGGTGAAAAAACCAGTCTTACCCCGTTAACCCCCCGGCCCCATCTCCGTACTGTGAGGTTCGTTTAATGTCCTCACCTCTGCGGCATCGCAGGGTGTTCAGAAAAACAAACAAACAAAACGTTGACAAGCTAAAAGATTTGGCCTCTCGGTGTGTCGCGGGATCGTAAACGTTTCCCATGACGTACAGAAATAAAAAAAAAAAATCTACGCACCTTGAACCCAGTGTGACCTGACCTGAACTGTCTGACCGTGAGGGGAAACTAATTTAGACT
>NW_007585298.1:4797-5580 GCF_000523025.1 Cynoglossus semilaevis | reverse complement strand
ATTATTTAAGCTAGTTGCGAGTAACACCAGTACATAAAGGATTGCGACATTTCCTGTCTTTAATGGGTTCGAGAATAAAAAAAACCAAGACCATCTTACCGTTCCGAAAGCAACACACACTGAACAACGTTGGCTAATCCCTTTGCACAAAGTGTTCTTTTTTTATTTTTTACGCGTTTTTTTGATGTCATTAAGAAGCTTTAATGATGCAGTTTCGGCCAGTAGTTGACGATACTGTTGTAAAAATTATGAATTTTTTCCTACTTTTTTTTTTTACGAATTGGAGACAACAATTCCCTCGATGATACTGTGTGAGGACATTCGAAAGTGTAGTACTATTTTTTTTTTCATCATCTTTATCTCCCCTGTACAAAAAGAAGAAACTCATAGTTTGTGTAGACAGGACCATAGGGGTTTAAAGAGTTTAAGTCAGACTGTGAAAGTGAACTACTCGTCATTACGACAAAGCACACACACACACAATGAAATGTGACCTCTGCTTTTAACCCATCGTCGTAGCGAACAGGGGGAGCAGTGTGCGGGGACGGTGCCTTGCTCAGAGCACCTCAGTGGTAACTTGGCAGCTGGTGGACTTGAAACCGAAACCTTCCGGGCCCAGGTCAGCTTCCTTAACCGCCAAGCCACCACTGCCTCTGCCAAGTTTTAAAGGTTAGGCACAAGGACTTGAATAATTGAATATTTGTACATACATTTCTAGATGGGATGGTGAGTCAATACAATACAAATACTAATTAAGAAGAAGATATATTTCTCTGGCCAATC
>NW_007585298.1:0-318 GCF_000523025.1 Cynoglossus semilaevis | reverse complement strand
TGCAAGACAACTCTCTCCCCCCCACGCGTTGATGTGAGACAAAAGGTTCACCTTCGAATCCCTCTCTGCGAATTTCTGAAACATGTTGGCGTAGATGCGTTTGTCCTTCTCATGCTGCTCCTTGATCCGTTTCTGGCAAACAGCCACCTGACAGAATAGGAAGAACGAGGCGTTGATTAGTGATAAAAGGATGCACACAATTTCACGGATTGGTTCGGTTCGATGCCGAAGTGTCTCGGCTAACGGCGTCACGTGCACAATGTTGGATTCATAACGTTGATTCGTAATGCACTGCATCGATACAGTGTGTGTGTATGT
>NW_007585297.1:3297-5680 GCF_000523025.1 Cynoglossus semilaevis | reverse complement strand
TGGAGTGGAAGTGCAGATGAATGGTACTTGAGGGGAGAGAGTACAAAAGTTAGAAAAAAATGTTGCTTTCATTAAAATACTGCTGCTGCAGACTGTCTGTTGTTATGAGTAATATTTTTACATGCAGCAGCTTTAAAACCCATGATCTGCACAGACTAGTAGTTTCCCACACCTTTCTGATGTAAATAAACGGTGGAAAATTAATTAAATAGTGTACAAATGGACAGTGAAAGTGAATTCCTGGTGCTGTGTCTGTGTGTATCTTACCTAGAGGCATAATGGAGAGGTATTTGCCACGAAACTTGCTGGCAATTGTGATTTCCTGCCACAGAGTCCGGCCTCGTTGGGAAATCATGTGATGTGCAACAGCGGGAGGGTGATGGCTCACCTGAGGTGAAAAGGAAAACGACGAAGAGGTTAAAAAAGAAGAACACAGGGAAGGACTTGAATCTTCAGATGGTGCTGCTGTTACCTGCTCACACAGCGAGCGGTAGCCAAACTCTTCCAGGCGATCGAGCTCGTATGTCTCGCCCAGGAGGGGATTGAAGGGCTTGGCTGTGCAATGGACCGTGGTGGAGTAGGAAGATACAGAGAAGGCAGCGACCAGGCACATCTGCTCCAGGGAGGAGTCACATCGTGCCGCCTTGTCCAGAAGCTCATGGTACTCAAGGTCCACGCTGCAGCATTGACAGAGGCTCATTGAAGTTGACCTGAATGGAGAGAGAGAGAGAGAGAGAGAGAGAGAAGAACATAAACCACTGCTGTAAATTTACAGTGATACCATCATACATTGTTGACGAGGAGCCTTATGGCCACATTCACTTACAGGCATAGGAATCTTGGAGAGCTCCTTGCCAATGCAGTTCTTCATGATGCTCCATAAATTCAGGGAGTAGTTGGGCTTGTCAGGAATATAAGTTTGCCTCTGTCTGTGGAGCTGCAACTCCTTCCCCGAAACATTTTTACAACCTGGAGACATCTGTGATGGGATGGAGGATGAGGAAGAGTAGAGTACACAAAAAAATATATATAAAAAAAACAATTCTGGTCTTTATGATCAAAACATTGATACTATTTAAGTAAATAATCCTCAGAATGTCACTGGCAAGGCTTTGAAAATTTGAAAGATTTATCACAAACCTTTTGCATCTTGTTGGTCAATGACTCAAACATCATTCATCACATACCAACACGAAGAGTGAATTATAAATGTTTAATCCAACATGGCCATAGAGTACTTACAGTAGAGGCTACAAACACATTTAAAAAATACAATGTACTTACTTATGCATTATTTGGGCTTGTCCTCAACACACAGCTGTACTAGCTAATTAAACAACTACTTAAACAAAGTTAGACAACAAAAAACATAACATAAATAAGCTCCCATTTCCCCAGTTAAAGATAACAAAAAATTAAAATTATAATAAATTTAGTTCACACAATCATTAAAAAGCTGCACAGGTCTTCTACACTGGAAAGACAAGACTCAATGAAAGAGCAAGAAAATAGACTGTGATAGAAGGGAAACTGCTCTGAAATACTGTAGCAAGAAAAAAAAGGAAAGATGTAAATAGTGAAAGAAGATAATAATGAACCAGTAGAGGAAGCCAAATGGTATAAAACACAAAGAGAAGTGGGGGGAAGGGAAGAGGGAGGAGGAAAAAGAAGTAGAAGAAGAAAAGGAAACAAAGGGAATAAGAAGTAGAAAGAAACAGATGTTTGACTTCTAACTAATGTTTAGTGGAAGGATACAGCTGTGCATCCTTTGCATCAAAGCAGTGAGAACAAGACAGGAAATTCAAAGGTTACATGTGTGTGTGTGTGTGTGTGTTGTGTACGCAAGGAAACGAGGGCTGCAAGAAAGAGGTGTAGGTACTACCACAGTCCTTTTAAGGACTCTAACTCCCATAATTCCACTGCTTCCGGTAAATCCACATACGTCACGATCAGTAACCTCTAGTGATGGGAAGACCGACTCTTTTTATTGATTCGAATCTTTGACTCTCGAACAGTAAAATGAACGAGTCGTGAACGAATCTTGAACTAATCATTTCATTCGTTTTACAGCAGGTGGCGCTTTAGCCCTATTGTGGGCGTTGTAAAGAAGGCTGCGGTTCTCCGACACTAAATAAGGCAACATGGTTTGCTTCCGCTGACAAAGTCTACAAAGTACACAAAATGCCATAAGTAATTAAAACCATGTGAAAAGCTAAGAAATAAAAACACACCACAATGTGAAGATGAATGAGAGCAAAAAAGACCCGAGCTCTTTCACGTGACAAATAAAACGAATCTGCGAGAACGAGGCGAAAGATTAGTTCACAGAGAATGATCCGTTTAGAGTGATTAGTTCACAGCAAAAGATTAGTTCACAGAGAAT
>NW_007585297.1:0-1448 GCF_000523025.1 Cynoglossus semilaevis | reverse complement strand
TTTAGAAGTTATTCTTGAGAAGTTAGAAGTTATTCTTGACAGGATTTGCGTATTAACTACTGTTGTACGAGATTTCCTTGAATACTTCTCCAGTCGTTTATTTTGCTTTATTGTTGGACCTGTTTTGTTTGACGTTTTGCTATTAAAACGAATCGACCATCTACCGGCTGCTTCCATTCCTTGCCTGAAGATACCTCACACAACAAGAATATTTTGACTGGTACTGTGATCCGGATAAATATAGCAATAATCTTTCACTAACTTCTTATCAGCTAAAACACATTATCTGTGGTTTGTTATCTTCCTTATTTTATTTAATTTATTTTACTTTAGCCTCTGCCATAGGAAGTGTCTTCTATTGCATAATTATAATTGCTGTTTGTGGATTCAGGATTGCCGTGTGCAACAGAATGTTGGGGTGTTTTTATGATGAAGTTGATAAAATTATTTCAGAATTTCCATCTGTAGTTTAAACACTTAAAATATTGCAGGTTATCTGTACTATTTTTTTTCAGATGTAAACTGCAAATCAATGTTATTTTGAAAAGGCAAATAAATAAAAGTCTCAACATCAAGTTGATGGAGAAATTGTCATATTAGAATGTTAGGACAACTAGAAATAAATCACATGAACATACACAAAAAATCTCCAACAAAAATTATCTGAGAATACCGGTAATTCATGTCATCTGAGGTCTTTTTGGTGTCAGTAAGCCACAGGGATTTTAATTGTTGGACATATACTGGAAACCCATGATTATTGGCTCTTTTGGAAAAAAAGGGACAGTTTAATTTTGCTCATTTATTGATTTATTTTTTAAAGCAGAGCACAGCTACTGACTGGTCCTGCTACAAGGCATCTTCCTAATCTCGTCTCTATAAGCATTTTTAATCAATCTGCCATGTTTGGATTTGAGGTAAGGATGTCACATATTTGGCTATTTTGACTATTTTATGTAGAAGCAAAACCCCTGCAGCCTTAGATCTATCACTGTAATATATATATATATATATATATATCATCAATAAGTTATGATAACTTATATATTTAATTTAGCTCTAACATTAAATAATGTTTTATGAAATTTCAACTCAATAGTTTGAGTTGTCATTCTTCTGACTTACGGTCATAAGTTACTTCAATGAATCACAAATACTAGGTGTTTGAATGAACTTGCTATTTTAAATTGAGTGGTTGCAAAACTGTAGCAAATGGGGAGGACAGGTCTTTGTGCATGTGCGAGTCGCGAGGCTTGTTGATGGGATCATTCCCGCGCATTTAACGCAGCAACGTTTTCATGAGAGGATCTGCTTGACAAGTTCGCAATTGGTAAATGTTCGTCTTTTGTTTTGTAGCCTAGAATGTGCGTAGATGACGAAGCCAGTAACGCGATTAATGTAATCTGTCATTACCGATTTTCCAGTGTCACACATGTGCGTGATGAATC
>NW_007585296.1:4725-5690 GCF_000523025.1 Cynoglossus semilaevis | reverse complement strand
CTGTTGTAGCTAACGTTAGCTGTGATGATGGTGTTGATTATGAAGATCTTGCTCTTATTGGTCTGTTGTTCTTTTCTCATTGGTCTGTTGTTCTGCTCTCATTGGTCTGTTGTCTGTTGTTCTCAGGTGGATGAAGACGTGGCTCTGGACCAGGCTGTGAAGTTCTGTCAGATACAGTTGGCAGCATCAGCTCAGAGACAGGTAACAACACAGTGGACCACACCCACTCTCTGTGTAACCCATTTTGTGTGACCGACTCTCTGTGTGGCCCACTTTTAGTGTGACCCACTTTTAGTGTGGCCCACTTTTAGTGTGGCCCACTTTTAGTGTGGCCCACTTTTAGTGTGGCCCACTTTTAGTGTGGCCCACTCTCAGTGTGACCCACTTTTATTGTGGCCCATTCTCAGTGTGACCCACTTTGTGTGACCCACTTAGTTTGGCCCACTCTCAGTGTGACCCACTTTGTGTGGTCCACTTTTATTGTGGCCCATTCTCAGTGTGGCCCACTTTGCGTGGCCCACTTTTAGTGTGACCCACTTTTAGTGTGGCCCACTTTTAATGTGGCCCACATTTAGTGTGGCCCACTCTTTGTGTGGCCCACATTTAGTGTGGCCCACTCTTTGTGTGACCTACTTTATGTGACCCACTCTCAGTGTAACCCACTCTCAGTGTGGCCCACTCTCAGTGTAACCCACTCTCTACAGTAGAGTGGTCAACCCTCTTCGTAGCCTAACATTCAACATTTAACCCATAATGCACCACTGGTCGTCCATTTTTATTCATTCTTTTTATTTAATGAAACTTTGTTGAGAGATGTAGCACCTCACTCTAAGCACTAGAGGGAGCTGTTCAAAATCCCACCATGATGATGAAGTCCTCCTTCCATCAGTTCTCAGTCTCAGTCAACCTGTGTCTGTGTTAAACCTAATGTGACAGTCGTCCACTGGAGGTCGCCAGAGTTCATT
>NW_007585296.1:0-3456 GCF_000523025.1 Cynoglossus semilaevis | reverse complement strand
CCCCGTCTGTCCCCCCGTCTGTCCCCCGGTCTACGAACCCCAGAGCAAGCTGTCCCGACCTCCGTCCTCACACTTCCACAACCAGCAGCAGAGGAGAGGAGTCGTCGTCCCCGTCCCCTCCGTCGTCCCCGCCGCCGTCCTGCCCCCTACAGGTGATCTATCTTTGACCTCCACAGCAGGGGGCGCCGCTTGTGCGTCCGTTTTTGTCCGTCATTGCTGTGACGTTTTTTTTGTGTGTGTCTGTCTGTCCCCTCTCAGAGGAGCGCGGGGACGTCTCGCAGGGACATCTCTGTCAGCAGATGAAGATGGCCTCCGTGTCCCCGGGGACGCAGGAGACGTCCGGAGGAGGAGGAGGAGGATGGTTCCAGAAGGACACTGCCACATGTAGCGCCGCCGCCGCCGCCCAGCCTTGTCCAGGTCTGGGACCCCCGGAAGGGGACGACGCCGTTGGACATGTTGTCATGTCCCTGTAAAATGTCAAGAAAAGAAAAAAAAGTCTCATTTTCTCTCTCCCTCTTGTCTCCGTCCGTCCGTCCCTCTTGTCTTCGTTCCTCTTGTCTCCCTCTCTCTGTCTTGTCTCTGTCCGTCCGTCCCTCTCTGTCTCCCTCTTGTCTCCGTCCCTCTTGTCTCCCTCTTGTCTCCGTCCGTCCGTCCCTCTTGTCTTCGTTCCTCTTGTCTCCCTCTCTCTGTCTTGTCTCCGTCCATCCGTCCCTCTCTCCCTCTTCTCTCCCTCTTGTCTCCCTCTTGTCTCCCTCTTGTCTCCGTCCGTCTGTCCCTCTTGTCTCCCTCTCTCTGTCTTGTCTCCGTCCATCCGTCCCTCTCTCCCTCTTCTCTCCCTCTTGTCTCCCTCTTGTCTCCCTCTTGTCTCCGTCCGTCTGTCCCTCTTGTCTCCCTCTCTCTGTCTTGTCTCCGTCCATCCGTCCCTCTCTCCCTCTTCTCTCCCTCTTGTCTCCCTCTTGTCTCCCTCTTGTCTCCGTCCGTCTGTCCCTCTTGTCTCCCTCTCTCTGTCTTGTCTCCGTCCATCCGTCCCTCTCTCCCTCTTCTCTCCCTCTTGTCTCCCTCTTGTCTCCCTCTTGTCTCCGTCCGTCTGTCCCTCTTGTCTCCCTCTCTCTGTCTTGTCTCCGTCCATCCGTCCCTCTCTCCCTCTTCTCTCCCTCTTGTCTCCCTCTTGTCTCCCTCTTGTCTCCGTCCGTCTGTCCCTCTTGTCTCCCTCTCTCTGTCTTGTCTCCGTCCATCCGTCCCTCTCTCCCTCTTCTCTCCCTCTTGTCTCCCTCTTGTCTCCCTCTTGTCTCCGTCCGTCTGTCCCTCTTGTCTCCCTCTCTCTGTCTTGTCTCCGTCCATCCGTCCCTCTCTCCCTCTTCTCTCCCTCTTGTCTCCCTCTTGTCTCCCTCTTGTCTCCGTCCGTCTGTCCCTCTTGTCTCCCTCTCTCTGTCTTGTCTCCGTCCATCCGTCCCTCTCTCCCTCTTCTCTCCCTCTTGTCTCCCTCTTGTCTCCCTCTTGTCTCCGTCCGTCTGTCCCTCTTGTCTCCCTCTCTCTGTCTTGTCTCCGTCCATCCGTCCCTCTCTCCCTCTTCTCTCCCTCTTGTCTCCCTCTTGTCTCCCTCTTGTCTCCGTCCGTCTGTCCCTCTTGTCTCCCTCTCTCTGTCTTGTCTCCGTCCATCCGTCCCTCTCTCCCTCTTCTCTCCCTCTTGTCTCCCTCTTGTCTCCCTCTTGTCTCCGTCCGTCTGTCCCTCTTGTCTCCCTCTCTCTGTCTTGTCTCCGTCCATCCGTCCCTCTCTCCCTCTTCTCTCCCTCTTGTCTCCCTCTTGTCTCCCTCTTGTCTCCGTCCGTCTGTCCCTCTTGTCTCCCTCTCTCTGTCTTGTCTCCGTCCATCCGTCCCTCTCTCCCTCTTCTCTCCCTCTTGTCTCCCTCTTGTCTCCCTCTTGTCTCCGTCCGTCTGTCCCTCTTGTCTCCCTCTCTCTGTCTTGTCTCCGTCCATCCGTCCCTCTCTCCCTCTTCTCTCCCTCTTGTCAAAAATCCCCCCCCCAACACCGCCCTAGTGTGGCCACACATATATATATATATATATATATATATTTTTTTTTTTTTTTTGCTGCCTGTCTGTCAACCTCGACCTCAACAGTGACCCCTGCTGTCCTCTCTCTCTCTCTCCTCTCTGTCCTCCTGCAGAACGTCATCTTGTCCTCCCAGTCGGCCGCCACCGTCAAGAAGGACACGCTGAGTCAACCGGCCCTGGAGGTCCAGGAGACGTCCAGCCAGGAGTCGTCCCTGGAGAGCGAGTCGGAGGAGGACGAGGAGGACGAGGAGGAGGAGGACGGGGACGAGGAGGAGGAGGACGGGGACTACATGGACGTCTGACGTCCCCCGACTGTCGCTCCGATGGTCTGCATGTGCGACGTCGTCGTCGTCCGCTTTAGCCTCGCAGCATGTCTATATGTCCCTAGCATCCGATGGCACCTCCTGGACACTAGGGGGCGCCTTTTTTTTTTTTTTTTTTTTTTTTATGGAATTTTTTTCTGGTTCCACGGTTGGTGTTTTTTTTTTTTTTTCTTTCTACGACCCTGGTCTTCCACTCTCTGACCTTTGACTTTGACCTTTGACCCCACCCCCTGCGGTGGGAGACGATCTTGGACGGAGGAGGACAGGAAGTGACTCGTTTAGTGCCGCTATGAAGCCGGGGTTGGACAGAAGTTTTTCTCTCTCTCTCTCTCACTCTGTCTCTGTGTCTCTCTCATTGTCTCTCTCTCTCATTCTCTCTCTCTCTTTCATTCTGTATGTCTCTCTCTCATTCTCTATCTCTCTCTTTCTCTCCCATTCTTTTTCTCTCTCTCTCATTCTTTTTTTCTCCCTCTCTCATTTTTTTTCTCTCTCTCTCTCTCTCTCCCATTCTTTTTTTCTCTCTCTCTCTCATTCTCTCTCTCTTTCTCTCTCATTCTTTTTCTCTCTCTCTCATTCTCTCTCTTTTATTCTTTTTTTTCTCTCTCATTCTTTTTCTCTCCCTCTCATTCTTTTTCTCTCTCTCTCTGTCATTCTCTTTCTCTCTCTCTCATTCTTTTTCTCTCTCTCTCTCATTCTCTTTCTCTCTCTCTCATTCTTTTTCTCTCTCTCATTCTTTTTCTCTCTCTCTAATTCTTTTTCTCTCTCTCTCACTTTTATTCTTTTTTTTCTCTCTCTCTCTCATTCTCTCTCTTACTCTTTTACTCTGTCTCTCATTCTCTCTCTCTCTCTCTCTGTTTTGAGTCGGAGGTGTTGGACTTTGTTTTTTTTTTTTCCCCTTCCACCTCTGTATCCACCAAGGTGCAGTACTGGTTCCTGGCCACAAGATGACGCCAAACCGACAGGATCTTCCACTGATGACATTTGATTTCTAAAAAAAACAAAAAAAACTACTCTCTGGTTCTTTGCAGGGAAAAAGGGGGAGGAGTCAAGGGGGAGGGGGGATGGGGTCAAAGTGGGG
>NW_007585295.1:4098-5753 GCF_000523025.1 Cynoglossus semilaevis | reverse complement strand
CGGAACCGATTCCAGTTTTTTTTCACCGCGATGAGTCATAAAAAAATAAAATCACTCTCTCCGGGAGTGAGCGTTAATCACAGCGTCTGTGGAAACAGTCATGACTGGAGAATAAATCTGTTGGCAAGATGCTGTACTCTGACTGCCCTCCCTGTCCCCCTGCTGGTGAGGTGTAGTACTGCACGTGTGTCCATTTCACGCCTGTGTGACCGAATAAGTCGAGAATTTTTTTTTTCTTCGAGTCGACCTAAACGGCAGTGAGACATCTGGCGGTGCATTTACACCATTGCCCCACAAGGGGGCCGTCTCTGCCGTTTGTAATAGCGCAATTGTGCTAACTGCTAGCATAAACATATGAACTGATTTGTGTGGTGCGTTCATTGACACTTGGTGACCGCAGCACAGAACCGATCTTTAAAGTTACAGTTGCTTTCGTGAGCGTTAGAAATGCAACTGCGAACTTCTATCATTTTAGCGTCGACTTGAGCTTCATGTCACCAAACTGATTCAGTTTCAAATACATTTTTTAGGATTTTTTTTCACAATCTAACATAAATTTAAACTGACTTTTTAATTTACGTTTGAGACCACTACAGGCTTTGCAGAGGTACTGCATGAGGGTTGTAATTTTTTTCTTGTTTTTTTTTTCCAAATAAAAACATCCCTAAAATGTTTAACGTTGTTGTTCTGCTAAGACGAATCAAAAGTAACAGAATTCCACCACTAGGAGCTGAAACAGGAAATTTGGTACGGGCCCACAGCTCTGAGGTTGAGGACCTTTGACCCGTACAAAAAAATTTAAAAAATGTTTTCGTGACGTCTCGACTGTAGAGAGAGTCCGCGACGCCGTTGAGCTTTTTGCATCCGCTAATAATCGACAGATAGTCAGTGACACGGTCGACGACACGGACGCAGCTAACTTCACGGCCAAACGATGTAAAGTCAGCAGGATTTACCACAATCTAACATAAATTTAAACCGACTTTTTAATTTCAAATACATCAGCGGTGAGAGAGGTTTGAGACCCCTACAGGATTTACAGAGATACTGCATGAGGGTTGTAATTTTTTCTTTTATTTTTTTCAAATAAAAACATCCCTAAAATGTTTAACGTTGTTGTTCCGCAAAGACGAATCGAAAGTAACAGAATTCCACCACTAGGGGATAAAACAGGAAATTGTTGTTGATTTGTTAAAAATACGTTTCGCAAGTAATTGATCGATTAGCTTGGTGTTAAAAGCAAAACAATGTGACGTACTTTTACGTTGGTAAATCCGACATCTCACTGAGTACTTTTAAATATGTATTGCGATACTTCACATCAACCACATGTACTGTATGTACTTCTATCAAGTATTTGCCCCACCTGCCCTCACTGCCTCCCCCGTCTCCCGAACGTCTCTCTCCAGAGGGCGTGGGTCTCCTGCGGGGACTTGATCAGGACCGGGATCAGGATCGCGATCGTGGTTGTCCTCCTCCACCTCTCGGCTGCTCTCTTCACCCTGCTGCTGAGAAACTACCCCCCCGGCGGCCTCACCTCCTCGGGGTATCAGAAGACAACACAGGGCCAGCAGAGTCACACACCGAGCCACCGTGCTGCCCCTCATCCTGGCTGCAAATAAAATAAATCCCCCCCCCAAAAAAAAAAAATCCTC
>NW_007585295.1:0-1184 GCF_000523025.1 Cynoglossus semilaevis | reverse complement strand
ACAAAAACAGAGGCAAGAAAAAAAAATTCTTTAACTTTGGACCAGGAGGGGTCGTCTCCGTCTCTGCCTGGGCGGGTGAACCAACCTGTGGACTGAGGCCCAGTGGGCGGCCGCGGAACTGCTCTTATTGTGGTCCACAACCTGGAAATCAAAGTAAAGAAACAATCCTGTGCCTCCGTCATCGTCACTAAATATGACAACAAAAATATTCGGAAAAAAAAAATCACAGGAACAGACAGACAATACCTAAATCAACAGGTAGGGGTAAGTGTTTCTCACCTGTTATTATCCGGGACTAATCCAAACAACGGAATTATTATCCCCGTGGGAAAAATGTCCACGAAGAATCCACCAATCAGAGGGTCAGTCGGAGACCTACCGGCTGTCCCCGATCCCAGTCACGCTGGTCTGGACACAGGCTGGGGCTGCTGACCTGAGGTTGAGCCTCCACAAACGCATGCCAGGATGAGATGTCGGTCACAGAATCCAGATGTTTCGGTGGAAAAAGAAACCAAACAAATTCTGGCGCACTCGCAGTGTGTAAATATCAAAATGTGTATTGAGTAGGGGTGTAGAAATAGTGTAGAAATATATAAGTACGCTGAAATATCGCGATATCTCCTCAGTCGTCAGTTATCGATTTTTTTATTACCCAATTCCCAGTCCAATATTCCTGGTGTTGGTTCATTTTCTTTTTCTAGGAGATATCAATATATCGTCGTGACTATAGTATTGCAATATAACGCAATATATCATATTGTTGCTTCCCCATGTCGTGATACGTACCATATCACCAGATTGTCGCCAAGACAC
The DNA here is from genome assembly GCF_000523025.1 of Cynoglossus semilaevis. Taxonomy (NCBI): domain Eukaryota; kingdom Metazoa; phylum Chordata; class Actinopteri; order Pleuronectiformes; family Cynoglossidae; genus Cynoglossus; species Cynoglossus semilaevis. Next base: position 371 of record NW_007585295.1, on the reverse strand, counting down.
ACCCCTAGTGTCTACTGCGTATTACAGCAGTGATTCCCAACCTCTGGAACGTGGCCTGCTAGTGCGCCGTGAGAGATCATTAGCTATTAACATTAGCTTAACTGGTCCTAAAGCTATTATTTATTTATTGCAATTTTTTTTTTTCTCGTTCATCAATGTGTGACTGGCAGAGCAATTCAATCCTCTTCCACTAGGTGGCAGCAGATGGTTTTTAAAATCTTTCTTCAATTCCTGCCAGTATTATTAGCGTCGTCTTAGACTAAACAGGAGTACATTTTTTAGTATTTTGAGAATGACAAAACCGCACAAATCCACTAGGTTCAGTAATGAGGCCGACGCGTCAGTTTTTTTTTTTCAAACAGCATTTACTT
>NW_007585294.1:4515-5775 GCF_000523025.1 Cynoglossus semilaevis | reverse complement strand
GTCTCTCAAAACCAGACGTAACGAAGCCCGCCGTGTCACCGTTGGTAGATTTACGACGTACTCCGGTGGTTTTCAACTGAAACTCTTCAGTCATGCCCGTGTGTGTGTGTTTGACCTTAGAAGAAACAGACCCTCGGTGTGACATTGCGATACGGGCTCCGAGTGTGTGTAATTGTTAAGAAAGTAAAAGAGAAAAAAAAAAGTGCCAATTGTGGAGTTATTGTGAAGTTGGGAGGATGTACGATCCTGTCGGCCTCCGTGATAGATGGCGCCATACCCAGCTTTCCTGATTTCGCAAATTTCTATGAAATGTGTCCCGAGTTCATGAAGACGCGGAGATAAGAGGCCGGGAGAGGCTCGCTGCCCGCTAACAATTTATCAATTTCTTTCTCTTATCTGCTGATAGAGGTTCCCCATCTCTTCTCACTCCTCCTTCTTTACTTCCTTCTCCCTTCTCTCATTTCCTATCCTCGGTTTGTATCTGGTCACCTCCCAACTTTCCTCCTCTGTTCCTTCGTCTGATTTCTGTTCCGGTCGTACTCTGCCTTCTACCTCCTCACGGGTCAGTTTTCTTCATCTACTGGTGCAGCTGCGCTTTAGTTTCACAGGTAAGAGTAGTTGCTGTCAACGGATTCCAGAGTGGGGGTGGACTTTGCTCGGATCGGAAGGTCGTCAGGTTCAAATCCGATCCAATGATTGGCGTTGTCATCGAGAAAAGTGCGGTCCTGTTCACGGCTATGTCAAACATACGGTGTTAACGACCGGGTTCTTTGCGGAAATGTATTTGAAAAAAATATTTTAAAATATCTTGCAGTTTGAATCTAGGATTTTGTATCGTTGCACAGTGGAGTAGCGGTTAGCACATTCGATTGATAGCAAAGAGGTTACCAGATCGAACCCTGGTGGTGATTGATGGCGATTCAAAGAAAGGTGGTGTCACGGTGGTATTCTCAACGCTACAACAAACATACAGACGTTTACAGACACATACTGCACACTGGGACACACGGTGGCCGGTGTGGTTACTGCACTGCTAATCGGTTTTCTCCGGGTAACTGGGTTTTTCTTCCCACCCCCCAACAACACGTAGAGTAGCGACCCGATTGATCAGATGCTATAAAGTGGTAGAAACTAAGAAGTACTATTCTGCAGTGTCCAGTCACCACTGACTCCTAGACCGGACTCTGAGACCGGACTCTGACACCCCCCCAACCCCTGACAGCTTCCGGTAAAACTGCCACCGCTGCTGTTCGTCTGGCT
>NW_007585294.1:0-3351 GCF_000523025.1 Cynoglossus semilaevis | reverse complement strand
CCCCAGCCCCCCCTGCCCCCTGTAGGGAACGGAACGCCAAGTTGACTAGCAGCATCAGGACGGGTTTACACCCCTGTACGAGTAATTACAGGATGTTGTCGGTTTTATCTTTTCCACGTTTTTCTCGAGAAATTCAACTTAAAAAAAAAAAAAAAGTTGCTGTTTTTTCTGTTAGTTCGGGGCAGTGGTGGCTTAGTGGTTAAGGAAGCGGACTATGGGGCCGGAAGGTTTCAGGTTCGAGGCCCAGAGGCGATGTCTCTGTCTTTGGTCTGGAACCCCAGGGTTCACCTCCTGGGAAAGTTCGAATCCCGGTTAGGGCGGTTGGTACCTTCCAGTGGACTCACCACCCGCAGGAAGGTTCAGGGTGGTGACTGACTCCCCCCGTACCTTATCACTAAGGTTACCGCCCTTCCCCCCGCCCTACCATCAGGTCTCACCCTTCTCATTGTATCCTACGCCACTGTGCAATAGTTTTAGGCATATATAACTTCTTTTTTTTCTATTACTATAAAAGCAAATCTAGAGAACAAGAAGTCCACTCTATGGATCATCACCATGGATTAGTTGTCGGGGCCAGAGTGCCCCCCTTTGGCCAATGGTTTGCGAAAGTTTTCCTTTTTCTATGGCAGACCATGGCAGACCTTTTAAAAGAAAACGATCAAACCTTGGCTGTTAGTAGTCTAGTTCCATAACGTAGCGGTTAGCACGTCTGCCTCGGGACCAGAGTGCACAGTGTCCTGGGTTCGATTCCCAGAGCATATCTACTGCGAACAAGAATTTCCCAAATTTTGGATCAATAGAGTTATTATTGTTATTGTTAAGACTAGCGTGCTGCCGGAACCTGTTTATCCACAATACAAGGCTTGTTCCCAGGCCTCAGGGACTCCACCTACTGGTGACTGCCTTCAGGGCCATTAAAATTAAAAAATACAAATGTCTTAATAAAAAGCGTAGTCCTTTTTTTTTGGGTCTTTTTTTCTGCGTAATCTGTATTTGTGTGTGTGTGAGAGAGAGAGAGACAGAGATAGAGAGAAGAAGGAGAAACAGTTGCTCCCTTGGTTTCTTTGTTTTGGTCTGAGGGAAAGGTCAACGTAGCAGCAAGAATTAATTGAAGAGTGAGAGAGCACAGCTGGTTCTGTCAGACCAGCTGTGAGGTGTGTGTGTGTGTGTGTGTGTGTAGGGTGTGTGTGTGTGTGTGTGTGTGTGTGTGTTATTTACACCGGACCATTTCTAGCATTGTTACTGATCTTTTCTCAGACTTGAAATTTACGATTTAACTCCGCATCTTATTGGCTATCTTTGCTTTCGGACGCCATTAAAATAGTCGTTGTTTAATGGGTTTATATATTACTAATATTTATACTAAATATTAGTGTAGTAATACTCTTAAAATGTCAGGGCGACGATTTAATGTGGCTACAAATGATCATTATTGACTTCGCAAACTGAACTAAAAAATAGCTAAAAGTTAGCTGCGAAAAAAAACAGTCAACTGCAAATTCGGTTAAATTTTTTTTTATAAATTGTATCAAATGTACGCGCTGATCGTCGTATTACTACGTGTACAGTATATGTGCATGTGTGTGTTCTTTTGTACGTGTTATTTACGTTACATTAAAGTAGTCGTCGTTTAATGGGTTTTTGAAAATATATTACTAATATTTATACTTCATTTTAATGTAGTAATACTCTTAAAATGTCAGGGCAACGATTTAATGTGGCTACAAATGATCATTATTGACTTCACAAACTGAACTAAAAATAGCTAAAAGTTAGCTTGGAAAATAGCTTAAAGTTAGCTGCAGAAAAAAATGAGTTAACTGCAAATTTAGGTAAATTTTTTTATAAATTGTATCAAATGTATTTGCTGATCGTCGTATTACTACGTGTACAGTATATATATATATGTGTGTGTGTCGTTGCCTTGGCACCGTTCCCGCTGTTGTTGTGCTGCCGTGACAACCCGCCGCTTGTGTATGCAGGTGAACAGCACTGATTTCAGAGCAGAGTTAATAGCGCTTCTGCGGCGCGGCTCTAAACCACACACACACACACACCGACAAACACACACACACACCGACACACACCTTTCTGCGCTGTGATACAAACGCCAAGTGGCACAATTTAATGAAGTTGTGTTCTTTAAAGCAAGTGGCGGATTCGCACGCGCAGGAGGGGGTTTTTGCGATGAGAAACCTCGCTGCTCCCAAAGCTTATCGGGTTTCTTTGAATAGTTTCCACGATCCGATCGATGGCTCTGTTTTCTCCTGGCCTTTCGCTGCTGTCACCCATCATCGAGGAATGTAAATTCACGTCAGAAACTGGCCTGACACTTTTTTTTCTCGAGGCAGGAAAATTGCTGGGGCTCAGCAAGAAAACAGATGAAGGCCTCGTTTCCTAGAGAGAGAGAGAGAGAGACAGAGAGAGAGAGAGAGGGACCTTTTCCATCACAGTTTTCTCCGTCTGTCCTGACATGACAGGAATCTAAAAGGACACTCGGTCAAACCTGTGGTTTACAACGAATTTGTGCGTGCAGTGTGGTCCTTCAGCTCATGGGGGCGCTTTAACCTCGAGGCTCAGGGCTACATCCATGTCTGTTACGTCTGCTGCGGAGGTGAAGTGTGAGGGGGCGTGGTTAATGGTTAATGGTCTGTTGAGGCATGTGCATCCATCGTCTGTTGCCTATGGTCATAGTTGAAATTACATGTTCTGGCCACCAGGTGGTAGGTGGGCATGGCCTGGTACGGTAAGCATAAAGGAAGTGAAAAGGCTGAAATACGAGTCGAGATTTGTCCATTCATTCATTCATTCATCCACTCATCAATTCATCCAACCCTCCATTCATCCATCCAACAATCCAACCATCATCCATCCATTCATCCATCCATCCAGCCAACCATTCATCCAACCACTCATCATCCATCCATCCATTAATTCATCCATCCATCCTCCAACCATTCATCCAACCACTCATCATCCATCCATCCATTAATTCATCCATCCATCCTCCAACCATTCATCCAACCACCCATCATCCATGCATCCATCCAACCCTCCATTCATCCATCCAACAATCCAACCATCATCCATCCATTCATCATCCAACCAACCATCCATCCAACCATCCTTCCATTCATTCACCCATCCATTCATCATCCAACCAACCACCCATCATCCACCCATTCATCATCCATCCAACCATTCATCCAACCACTCATCATCCATCCATCCAGCCAACCATTCATCCAACCAACCATCCATCCAACCATCCTTCCATTCATTCATCCATCCATTCATCATCCAACCAACCACCCATCATCCATGCATCCATCCAACCCTCCATCCAACCAT
>NW_007585293.1:1721-5779 GCF_000523025.1 Cynoglossus semilaevis | reverse complement strand
ACACGCTTGCGTTTTTTTTTTTTAATGCAAACACAGCAGAGGAAGTTGTGGTGAAGATTGAAAACATTTACAAATCGTTTCGGAAACTGGATGTTTGGGAAAAACTGGTCCGACCAAAACGGCACTGGGAACAAGCAGCTACAAGATGACATGAAGTACACACAAGTACTTCATGTCTAGGATTGTTTTTCCTCCTTATCGTTAAAAATGTTCGTGAAAAAAAAAACACAACCACAACAAAGGTGTTCCGTGACTTTCTGGTCCCCTAGCCTAACCGTCCGCCCTTGTCCGTCCGTCCGTTCGTACCTTCAGACAGTGCGGGTGGACGATCTCGTTGCAGATGGAACACTCCATCAGCATGAAGTTGAACTTGTCCTCCTCGTCCTCCAGTGTGTCCTCCTTGCCAGCCTCTTTGCACACCACACACACTGCGGTGTGAGGCAGGACGGGCTGCGGATGAGAACCAAACAAAAAAGTTCTAGTAGAAATGTAATTGTGGACACAGAGAAATATCGAGATACCAACATCATATCTAACCTGATGTTCCGATGGAACAGCAGCAGAGTCCGAGATTATTACAATCACACTTGGACCACAACGGTTGTCAACGCGGTAAACACTAGCGTTGTTATGTAATATCGGTAATAATCACGTCGATTGGATTTTCCCTCCGATAATGAAAACCCAATAACGTAAAGTTATCACTTTCACAGAATCACTTCCGTGAAAGTGATAAACAAAAGTTTAGTTTGTACAGACAAGGCTAACAATAAAAGTAGGTCATGTGTTAATTGCGCGATGATATCGGAACCGGAACTCAAGTGTTTGGACAACACCGGCATATCGGATATCAGCAAGAAGCTAATATCGGATATCCTTAGTAAACACACAATTGTGTTACATGTAAGATGTCGATACGTTATGAAGCGATATATTGCGATATTTCAGTGTAGCGATTACATCCAGTTCGCACGAAACCCTCTAACGATTTAACCCTTTAGACTCGGGATGTTCGTGATATGTTCTCACTGTAGAACAAACACACAAAAAAGCAAACGGCGCTAATCAGTTCTGATTGGTCGACATCAACAGACACACAGCAGAGCAGGACCGACAGCGACTCACCGCGATGCACTGCCTCATAATGCACGACTGCTTCATGCGACCCGGACCTCCGAACTTCTTCATGTCCTTGCAGAAGTGACACTCTCCGCCCGCGGGGAGACAGGCCTCGCCCCTGCGGCAGCGCGTCCTCCTGCGCCGCGCTCCCGACGAGGTGCGGTTGGACGGAAGCTTGACGGCCGACGTCGTCCCCATCTTGGGCTTTGGCCTGTTGGCTGCCCTCTGCTGGAGAAGACAATTTTTGGATTAGTAATTTTTATTTTCTTCAAGCAACGGGAATAGCAATTCTTATTGACATTTCCAGGAGGGGGCACTGTCGGCAAGAGTATGGAAAGCGACGTGAGTCAGGGGATTTAGTCAAATACGGTTATTTGAAGAGCTGCGGGAGGCGAATGGTTAATCGCTTAGAGAAATAACTTGAAGGAAATTAACGAAAGGTGAACGGACCGGTTCAGACGGGTCGGATATCACGGGGTGATGTTTTTTGACGGTGAACGCAACGCAGTGGGTGCGGAAGCAAAAAGTATCACATGTGACTCTTTACCTGGAGTGTGTGTGCGCGCACGTGTGTGTGTGTGTGTGACCACGTGAGTCATTGAGATTCAATAAAAAAAATTTAAAAAAAGCTGTCCTTAAAAAATTTACATACACAAAAACATACACACACACACACTCCACAGGTCCTTGTTTTATTTTTAGTCTCACCACTGTTGCCATGGCGATACTGGAAAGCTATGAAAAATAAGAACTCATAGGGCAGCGGTATCCGTGGCAACACGTCGGGCCTCGTTTGGTGGCAACTGTTTGAGGAGACAACTCGTACGATGTACAGTATGAAAATATTTTGAGCCGAGGATTTTGAAGATAAAAAAGTATAAACATTACTGGTAACTACACGTGCGTTGGCGAGAATCTGGCGATACGCATCGCAATACGATACGGGGGCGACAATACGATGTATCGTGACGCTATAGGCAGCGATGGAGGATTTTGACACGGTATCGGGAAACGAAGTATGTGGATATCTACTGTAGTACACACTGTAGTACACAATACTTGTTAACCCTTGTTGGTGTAGCCCTCAGAGAGACGATGTTTCGGGGTTTCTTTAACAGCCCTACATTTGTTATTTCAACACCTGCCCCTCGAGTCACAAATATGTGGGCAGTGGACCGAGACGTCATCCTACCTGGACCTGGACCTGAACTCGGTCATGAAAGTGAAAAAAAAAATATTGACATTTGTTAAATGATGCGTCACAGCTCCGGAGGTGAGAGTGTGGATTAAAATTAATCCACATTAATCATTTGACAGCCGTAGAATAAACATGAATTAAAAAAAACAAAAACGCTTCAGGTTCTGAACACCAGCGGTTTGAAAAGGTGCAACCGCGGAAACTTCTAGGCCCTCGGCTAATAATAATATCACGTCAAATTAATTTGATGTGAATAATAATAATTTTTTCGTAATAATCATCAGTCATCTAATCTGCCCGGTTACTTCCTCATCCTATCCGACATTGGACAACAATAAATATCCGACCTTGCTGACTCTGCACCTCTGACCTTGAATAATTATTTCCACAGAGAGAGAGAGCGGCAACCATCACCTGACCAGTCTTTACTGTAACTCTGCAGTAATATGTCAGGAATCTGGGATTGGTTTTCTGGGGCCCGTGAACCAAAAAAACGCCGGTCTCTGTGACGGGCCCGGCGTCTTCTGACTCAGGCTGGATCTCGAGTGGGAGTGAGTCACAAGGTTCATCGTGGAGCGCTCATGTACACAGTAAGGCCCTGCACAAAAGCCAGTGTGTGTTCTGTCATCCGCAACAATGTGTCACAGCGGGCGGGGCCGGAACGGGAGACGTTAAAGGGGCAGCGAGCGTTGCATAAGGAGCGTGTGTGTGTGTGTAGCAGTGGTAAATAATGAGGATTTTCCCACGTTTTTTTTCCTTTCAATGTGAGTACGCTAAGGGGCTGCAACCTGCGGATCCCGGGTCTGGGTCTGTACGTAAACAACAGCCCGAGGCTAATGTAAAGAAACATGTTTTTTTTTTAAAACCATTACATCAGCACATTTCGTTTGTGTGAAGGAATGTTAGGGCAGTTGGACAGTTAGACCTAACGCACCACCAAAGGTCGGTGCAGACTAGTCCACCAGTCCATCCACTGTCTGCTTCACATCAACGTCACACGTGTTTCCACGTTCATTTTCCGCTAAATGGGATCAACAACAACAAAAAAACCTACTGAGACTCAGTTTAAAAACTGCAGAATACTCAGTATTTTTTTTTCTTTCCTGGACACAAAACGTATTACACAGCAGGATCGCAGAGATAGCAGTACTTTCCCTGCATACTTTTGTACCAACTTGTACTCACGCAAATCGCAACAAAATAAAAGTACAAATCCTGTATGTGTGTATTTACGATACAAATAAAAATGGCTAACTCTGCACTGGGCACAACGTCACAGTCACATTTTTTCCTGCTGTGTTTTGACCCCTGAACGCAGCACAACAATTCAACCGAGTCCTTAAACACAACCTAAAATACCTGTACGATGTTTTTCCAACTTCTGAGGGTCAACTTTGACACCAGTTTCGTGTACACGGACCAGTATTTTGATTGGTATTTCCAAGATACTCACTAAGGTACTAGTACCTCGGGACTCTCGTGGTTATCACAGTGAATACTACCTCACCTGTAATCAACCCCACGAAGCGTGTTTTTATAATAACGCGGGTCATTATCGTACACTTTCACGTCTAGTTACGGTTGACCACAGTTGATCAACAACGCGTTACAGTCCCTGGTGTTGGTTGGTAAACCAGCGGAATTAACCTCGAACCTCTTCCTCGATCAACACAACCACAACTTTATTCCTGCTTTAACTGGGGGGATCACGGCAGAGTCCCACAGTTTGAGAACCCAAGAT
>NW_007585293.1:0-1014 GCF_000523025.1 Cynoglossus semilaevis | reverse complement strand
CCCCCCCCTCTCCCTCCCGCCCTCCCTCCAACACGGGCCGTGCTGCGTTCGCGGCGAGTAAACAACAACAACACTCACCATCACTAACTAATGCTTATTGTTACATACACCTACCGCGAAATAAGCAACGCAAATAAATCCAAATAATATATTTCATATTCTAAAGATACACGTGATTATATTTTGAAATAAAAATATAAAAATATAAGGGTGAAACAAGGTATGGTGTGGCGTTTTAAAAGAAGACATTTACATTCCGTGAGCTTTAAAGTAGCGCGAATGTGACAGGAAACAAAGATTACGCATCAAAACAAGATAGTAAACCTCCTGGTCCCTCATAAACCGCCGTTTGTTTGTTTTTTAACAACATTCGCCAAATATGTCAGGGGTTAATCACATCGCTATACTTACATTACTGTGAATTTTGTTATTTTTTTCACAAGGTAAACTCTCGAGCTGTTTTTTATTTTAAAAAAAAACATTATCCTGAGCGCTAGCCAAAAATAAAAATACAAACACGTACCCGTGTTTGTCTAAATGCGCCAAAAATGTAACCGTAAATATTGAAGCGTTCGCTTCGTGTATACGAGTATCCCCTTCATTTTTCACTCCAAATGTTTTCGTAACATATTTTACACTACATGCCCTGTCCTTCTTTGTTTATTACATTTTCCATCTCCTTTGCCGCGCTCCCACACTTGTACTGTCTGATAAATACCGCCGGGAGAAACGCGTGACTCAGCGTTGACCTTGAGTCATTTCATTTTTCATGTAACTTGTGTACAAAGACAAACAAGAGAAAAAGACAAGAGTGAGTTTCACAGTGACTCATCTCATAGCCTGTCTCAGAGTGTGGGGTTTTTGAAACGGCACCCTTTGGCGCCATCTATTGCCCGGGTTGCAAATAACAATGTTAAACAAAGCAGTGTGTTGCTGCGTAGCACTAAACAGATAATAAAAACAAACAGAAATTAATATCTGAAAAATAAAAAAATACCTCTCCTTGAATCGCAA
>NW_007585292.1:3757-5848 GCF_000523025.1 Cynoglossus semilaevis | reverse complement strand
CAAAAATGAAACAAACAGTTAATATTTATACAGATTTTATAAAAATAAATTTCTAAAAATGTTTTCTAAATTACATTATTTGATGAGAAGCATGCAACAAAAGATATAGTTTTGAAAAATAATTTCACAAAAGTTTTCATCAAAATCTTTTAGTTTTTGACCAAAAATGACACAAAAACTTCATATTTCTACAAAAACATCTATAAAAATAAATTTCTAAAAATGTTTTCTAAATTACATTATTTGATGAGAAGCATGCAACAAAAGATATAGTTTTGAAAAATAATTTCACAAAAGTTTTCATCAAAATCTTTTAGTTTTTGACCAAAAATGAAACAAACAGTTAATATTTCTACAGAAGATTTTATAAAAACAAATTTCTAAAAATGTTTTCTAAATATTCTAATTTGATGGGAAACATGCAGGAAAACATTTTAAAAAATAATCTTCCAAAACTTTTGTCAAAATTTGCCCAAAACTCACCTGAAAGCTTTTGACAAAAGTTTAAATGGAAAAATTGAAAAAAAAAAGTTTTCTAAATGCCCTAATTTGATGTGGAACATCATTTTACTTTTTCAAAGCGTTTTATTTCGATGAAAAACATGCAAAAAAGATAAAATTTTGAACAATGGCGAGCATGTGGGGTCAACGTTTCAAACGTTTACAACATGGCGGTAACTATAACAACGTGAGCAATTAGGTAAAACAATCCAAACAAATAATTATTGTCAAATTAGGCCAAATATCGAGTTGTAAACTGACAGAAATGTTGTTCAATTTCGGCAAATTGTGTCGTGTGGTGAATGCAGTATCTCCTACTTCAACACAACCGTGAAACAGACTCTTCATGTATTGGACATGTACTTGGTAAGTTTCGTATTTCGGTGTCGTACCGAAAAGCGTTTCGTTTCTTTACACGTTTATTTACACGTATTAAAAAAACAAACAAATTGACAGTTATTGCTACCTGTAACGAAAGAAAACCTTTTATTTTAAAATTCTAATTTTGCTACGTTGTTGCTCTGACTGAGGTTTTATATATACGCATTTCCATATGAATTTGATTCGCTTTTGAGATGTACAAGAAATATTTAAACTCAACTGTGCAGTGAATATTACTATCAAAACTAGTGTTTATACTGTATATATTTAACTGAAATATATATGCTCAACTTTTGAATTATTTTTGTATACGTGATTCATCGGATTATTTGGATTAACTGCAATTAAAAATGAACGGTTATTGGTTGCCCAGCACTAACTCATCGACAGAAACTGGACAGTCAATCGATGAAAATCCCGTTTAACACGGTGAGTATTAACATATACATATATATATGTACATACACATATATATATACATACATATATGTACATATATATACATATATATGTACATATGTGTGTATATATGTACATATATGTATTTACATACATACATATACATACATATATACACATACAGTATATACATATATAAAAATATATACACATATATAAATATACATACACATATATACATATATATATACACACACACATATATACAGCACATAGACCCAAGTTATTAATTCCACGATGGAAATACTTGCCTTAAAGTGAAAGTACTGGTCAACGAGAGGTTCTGGAAGCGTAAACCTCCACAGCGTCACCGAAGTCAAATGATCAAAGGCATCAGGAGAACAAGGTAGCTCGACATAATTTATTTTCATTTTATGTTAAAATGTACAGAGTTCTTTTGAAATGACTTGCTAAATAAGAAAAGAAATAAAAAGAAAAAAGAAAAAAAAGGGGCGAATAAAGGAAAATACATACAGGGGGCAGAGTGGAGGCGGCTGGGTGTGATGTCACTCCAGAGCTCACTTCGCTCATTTTTAGCAACATGTACAATTACAAAGAATAGAAAAAGAGGAAGCGATATAAACAGACGGCTGGTTTTTACATCATGCCTCTTAAACGTCAGGAACGTCATCCCCGCACACGCGCGCACACACACACACACACAAGGAATCGGACAGTGACCTTCAGATAGTTGTCGTCATTCCGTTTTAAAATAGCTTCAAAATACTACACCAAGATACAAAAAACTCT
>NW_007585292.1:0-1389 GCF_000523025.1 Cynoglossus semilaevis | reverse complement strand
TCAAAATCTTTTAGTTTTTGACCAAAAATCACACAGAAACTTCATATTTCTACAGAACATTTTAAAACAATAAATTTCAAAAAATGTTCTGTAAAAGCCCTAATTTTTTTAGAAATATGCAAGAAAAGACACAATTTTGAAAAATAATTTTACAAACATTTTTGTCAAAATCTTTTAGTTTTTGACCAAAAATGACAAAAAGTTAATATTTTGACAGAAACTTTTTATAACAATAAATTTCTAAAAATGTTCTGTAAAAGCCCTAATTTTTGTAGAAACATGCAGCAAAAGATAAAATTTTGAAAAATACTTTTACAAAACCTTTTGTCAAAATCTTTGTTTTTGACCAAAAATGAAACAAACAGTTAATATTTCTACAGAAGATTTTATAAAAACAAATTTCTAAAAATGTTTTCTAAATATTCTAATTTGATGGGAAACATGCAGGAAAACATTTTAAAAAATAATCTTCCAAAACTTTTGTCAAAATTTGCCCAAAACTCACCTGAAAGCTTTTGACAAAAGTTTAAATGGAAAAATTGAAAAAAAAAAGTTTTCTAAATGCCCTAATTTGATGTGGAACATCATTTTACTTTTTCAAAGCGTTTTATTTCGATGAAAAACATGCAAAAAAGATAAAATTTTGAACAATGGCGAGCATGTGGGGTCAACGTTTCAAACGTTTACAACATGGCGGTAACTATAACAACGTGAGCAATTAGGTAAAACAATCCAAACAAATAATTATTGTCAAATTAGGCCAAATATCGAGTTGTAAACTGACAGAAATGTTGTTCAATTTCGGCAAATTGTGTCGTGTGGTGAATGCAGTATCTCCTACTTCAACACAACCGTGAAACAGACTCTTCATGTATTGGACATGTACTTGGTAAGTTTCGTATTTCGGTGTCGTACCGAAAAGCGTTTCGTTTCTTTACACGTTTATTTACACGTATTAAAAAAACAAACAAATTGACAGTTATTGCTACCTGTAACGAAAGAAAACCTTTTATTTTAAAATTCTAATTTTGCTACGTTGTTGCTCTGACTGAGGTTTTATATATACGCATTTCCATATGAATTTGATTCGCTTTTGAGATGTACAAGAAATATTTAAACTCAACTGTGCAGTGAATATTACTATCAAAACTAGTGTTTATACTGTATATATTTAACTGAAATATATATGCTCAACTTTTGAATTATTTTTGTATACGTGATTCATCGGATTATTTGGATTAACTGCAATTAAAAATGAACGGTTATTGGTTGCCCAGCACTAACTCATCGACAGAAACTGGACAGTCAATCGATGAAAATCCCGTTTAACACGGTGAGTATTAACATATACATATATATATGTACATACACATATATATATACATACAT
>NW_007585291.1:4542-5875 GCF_000523025.1 Cynoglossus semilaevis | reverse complement strand
AACGACACAAACGACGTGAACGTTTGACACATTTTTACGTCGTTCTTCGTCTAATGTCGTTCCCGCTCAACGTTATTAATTCAATAATTCATTAATAATAAGTAATAATAATAATAATTAGAATGGTTTAATCGTCTGTCGACGGCAAAAAGTTACGTTCCACAGGCAGTGGCTAAAATTAGCCTAGCTCCGCCGCAGAAACGCTGTCGTAATAAAGAGGAAAAAACTCTCCGTTTTATGACTCAGTTTCAAACGTCTCGAAGTTAATACATATATATTTATGTAACTCTTGTAATTATTAGCTGAACGCAGAAATAAAGGTACGGGAAACCGTTCACTTCCGTAGCTCTCAAACTCCATTTAAAGCGCGTATATACGGTCTTAAAGGGCCAGTACACCTTTTAATCAACCTGTACACGAATCACAACAAAGAAAGAAAAATAACAATTATAGCCGTTATATGAACTCCTAAAGGATAATTAAACTCTATATATTAGCAAATTATGTTTATTAAGTCTATATATTGTCAAATCATATATATATCTATATATTTTAATTATGTTAGCTGTTTTTATCACTAATCTGAAAATGCTTCATTTTTGAGTTAGAGTTAGGGTCAGGGACCAGGACCAGGACAAGAGTCATTATTCAATGAGTTTATTATTCAATTCTGTTAATTACAATATAAGTATAATGTCGCTAATCATCCTATTAAATAATGTTATAAAATATTTTAAAAATATGCATTTCACAGATAATCAGTGAAAGATGTTTTTTTATTTTGAAAAATGACCAATTCTTCAAAATAAAATCATCTCTCAAAACACCCATGGACTGGTGAAAAGTCTCTTCAAAATAAAAGGTTTTAGTTCTGCTTCTTTAAAAAAATAAAAAATAAAAAAGTCACAGGGACGATGGGACAGTTCAATGAGGCCCAGTTTGACCTCGATGACCTTTACACTTACACTATAAAGTAGTCATTGGGACCAACTCACACACACACACACACTCACAGACCAACAGAACAGACAGGTTCTTACCTTGGGCTGAGCTCGACGTGGGAATGCGACCTTGGGATCGATCTGAAGAGGAGGAGGGGGAGAAGGGGAGAGTGCCGGTTAGAGCTGCGTGGTGATGCAGATACATCAACAACCTATCAGGTTTCTCCCATCTTCTGTGACATCACAGCTTCCTCTTTAATATAATGACTCAACCACCAAGGTGTAACCGACCCAGGTGGATCCCGGTCTCCTCCCCTGGGACCGCGTGTCCACCATGCCTACTTCAAATCAGAGCAGCGACGTCAGAGAGAGAGACACCTGCTGTCTCCACC
>NW_007585291.1:0-1132 GCF_000523025.1 Cynoglossus semilaevis | reverse complement strand
CGTAACTTTTATACACCCCGTGCCATTTACAAGCTACGTGCTAGGCGGCTAATGCTGTCGTCATCCTGTATCCAGCGGACGGTCGTCAGCAGTCGTTCAGCGGTTGTTACTGTTTTTCTTTGTTTCTTTGACGAAACATCGCAACAAATGTGTCGGAAAAAAAACAAAGTCGAAAAAAGATAAGGACGAGAAAATGTCATGACATCATCTGCGAGTCCGGAAGTTTCCGTCAGCGTTGGACTCATGTCGTTTCTGAGACACAGTTCTGACTGGAGTCAAACCGGAGTTGGTGTCGGTCCATGTACGGAACCAGAACTAGAACCAGAACGAGAACCGATCGGAATCACCACCAGTGTCAGGGAGTCTCGTCCAATCAAAGACCTGATGATAAATAATGATCACCGTTATCTTCCTCTTTTCCATCTGTGACAGATCCATTTTTCAAGTCTAGTGTTGGGGGGATTGAAGGGGGGCAAGGGGGTGGAATCACTATGGAGACAAACCCCACAGCACGTTAGCGGTGTCCAACCATGACAGTGTTACTTGTCATAGCTGTCGTGGCTGAAAGTGACAAACTAGCAGTGGGGATCAGGGGAAACCGGAGAAATGACTCGGACTTCGGGAGTTTTTTGTTTTTTTTTAACCTGTTTGACCAAAATAAACGTTTCCACTTCCTGTCTTCAAAGAAGAATTGTGTTTTGTTTTGGTTGATCTCTCCCTTTACACCGCAAACACAAGCGCGCGGAGGAACGGCATACCATAGGTTCGTACGACCCATCGTCATGGTGACCACCCTGAATCAACCCTGAATAATCACGTAGAGACAAAATCCTGAAAAACAAAAATCTTTTGTGTATTTCTGTACACGCCCGCCGTTGACCTCCGGTGCCCCGGAGCGGCCATATTGAATCTCACAATCGGGAAAATTGGGAAAGGAGACGTCGCACAGACTCACTGTCCAGTACGAAAGTGACGCGTTTACATGTTTACACTACACCACATGTCGTTAACAGATAGGGATGTAACGATACATCAAGAATTGACAAATGGCATCGATTTAAAAAAGGCAGTATGCGCCTAAAAACGTTGGTTGTGACCCCGCTATTAAGTCACTGGTCATACCATGACACTA
>NW_007585290.1:1965-5939 GCF_000523025.1 Cynoglossus semilaevis | reverse complement strand
ATTTCACTGGAAAAACATATTACAGTCGTCCCTCGCTCACGACTTTGCAGGGTTTTCCGAAAACTGCATATATAAAATATACTGTATCCTGGATTTGGATCTGCGAGAGATGTCACAGGAATGGGACGACGATATGGTTTGATTGGTCCGATTTCGCGACAAAATCCACAACATCGTGACTGTCTATAAGCTAGTCTTCGACTGGAAAAAAGAGGCAGCGGAAGCAACTGCCGATCGTGATGTTTCTGCAGCCT
Source organism: Cynoglossus semilaevis (assembly GCF_000523025.1). Lineage (NCBI taxonomy): Eukaryota > Metazoa > Chordata > Actinopteri > Pleuronectiformes > Cynoglossidae > Cynoglossus > Cynoglossus semilaevis. Next base: position 5,685 of record NW_007585290.1, on the reverse strand, counting down.
GCTACGACTACTGATAGATACACCTTCGGACCCCGTGGAAGAGGTGCCCCGAGAAACGGCACCACCCTCTGGAGAGATGGTTGAACCTCCACCTCATCTCATCTCCTCCTCTTTCAGTCCCAGGTTGTTGTGATTTGGAGCACCTCGTCCCCCGAGGTTAGCTGGACTGAGGCCAGTGTTGACATTTAAGTTATTCTGAGGCAAAATTTTCCCGCTATGTATCAGAAATACGCGAAGTCTTCGACGGATGAATGTCGACAAAATGATACGACATAGAAAAAACAGCAGCGGAGCCGAGCAACTATTTCCAACTAAGACACAGAGAGAAATGGTGGTGACTGATGGTGGAGTCGTTCTGGGAACAGGATTTGGTTTAGACCTTAAATACTACTACTATACTACTACTACTACTACTACTGCAGTACAAAGTATCAACACAATACATCAGTTGGTTTTACAACTGGATAAATGAACAGACTGAGGTTTGATTTACTGTGAATATTCAGTCGACTGTTGGTACGACCTAAAAGTACAGTCGATACTTTCAGTACTATGACCTGAAATATACAGAACTGTTAAGGTATATTTAAAAAAATAGGCCACTAGCAGTGTATTGATAAATATAATACATATATGATATACTATAGATTTGGTGGTTGGAATTTTTTAAGTTATGTATATATGTATACAAATATATACATACACATGTACTGTATATATCCATACATATATACATAAACACATATATACATACATATATACACATACATATATGTATATATACACACATATATACATATATACACACATATACATACATATATCCATATATGTATATATACACACATAAACATACATATATACATACAGTATATGTATATATACACACATATATACATATATGTATATATGTGTATATATACACATTTATGTATACATATATACACCAATAAACATATATGTATATATACACACATATATATATAGATATGCGCATATACATACATATGTATATATACATACATATAAATATATACATATATATAGGTATATATATATGTATATATATAAATATATATATACATATAAATACATAAATAGGAGTCCCTAAATTGTTCTACATGAGAACAACAGCCACAGGAGGCGCCATTAAGTATGTAGCTCCTCTGGGGCTCGAACCCAGGACCTTGTTCTTTAAACTGCAGAGAAGAAGAAGTTTGGGGTCAAGGGTCAATTTGTATTTTTTCTATAATTATTTAAAACAATTCTCTTTCTATGGTTTCTCACAGGTACCAGACGACGGAACCCGTCAAAGGAACACGAGTTTCAAAAACACTACCCATAATGCAACGAGTCAGAGTAAACAGAACCTTAAACCTCTACCACTGATCCTTCCCTAATCTCTCCCCCACAAAGACCCCTCCAGCCCCCACCCCCTGCTCTCGCTCCCTGCTGCGATAAATAACTTTTACCGACAAGGAGAGTTCACCTGCACAGACGAGATCACAGCGCCTCCTATTTGTTACTGCGGCTCTTTTTTTTTTCCCACCCTACCCTAGCCGACCTGTCACGCTCCGTTAAAGTAAAAACCAAACCTGGGGAACACAGGCGCCTTTTGATCGCCCCGAACGCCCCGAGAGCGAGAGAGAGAGAGAGCGAGAGAGAGAGACATGAATCAAACACTGTCACGGGGGTCCGTTGAGTCCGGGATCACACGGAAGACCACAAGTCGGTTCTTTTACCAGCCGGGAACGAGGGCGGCGGGATGGTGTATATTTCCGTTGACGAAGAGATAAATCAGATCATTTCTGGGGTGAGGAACGGGGGAGGACAGAGAAGGCCCTTCTTGGTCGTCCTCCTTTGAGATGTAAATGCAACGGTGGCACTAAGAAGAGGGCCAGGTGTCCAATGCAAAGGGGGTGAGGACGTGACAGTGCATGCCATCCTCAGGGACCAAGGGTGTTAACTGTTGCTGTGCCTGATGTGGGCAACCATCCACAGACACCCCGGTGATGGACTGACACTGAACGACTACAGGTGTTATTATAATAGTTAACGAGTTAGGAGTTACCTAAATTCCGACACACCGGTATCAATGTTGCACGACACACTCCAGGCCAGCAGGAGGCAGTAATGTGCCTGACGTCTTTTTGCGCAGGATCCACAGTGTTGGAAGATTAAAAAGCGTTGCTTGGCTTGTTGGTCGACAATTTTTTTTTTTTACTTCGAGATGCTGCTTAGATAAGAGCAGGGTTTTAGGCTAATTGTGTCATTTCTATGTAAAATATGTTGCTGTTAGCACAAACATTAGCGCTATTTGCTATAACAGTCCTTGTATAGACACTAGAGCTAACATTAGCTACAACAGTCCTGGTACAGACACCAGAGCTAACGTTAGCAACAACAGTCCTGGTACAGACACCAGAGCTAACGTTAGCAACAACAGTCCTGGTACAGACACCAGAGCTAACGTTAGCAACAACAGTCCTGGTACAGACACCAGAGCTAACGTTAGCTACAACAGTCCTGGTACAGACACCAGAGCTAACGTTAGCTACAACAGTCCTGATACAGACACCAGAGCTAACATTAGCTACATCGTTCCTGATACAGACACCAGAGCTAACGTTAGCTGCAGCAGTCTTAGTTCAGACACCAGAGCTAACGTTAGCTACAACAGTTCTGTTACAGACACGAGAGCTAACATTCACTAACACCTTCCCACCTCTTTCATTAATCACTGTCCTGACCCCTGAATGACCGGAGGTCAACAGCTGCAGTTCACACCTTGCTGGACAGGTTTACTGAGGTCATCAAGGTAGCAATTTACTAATTATTACTCCAAAAGCCCACGGCAAAACCTGCGAATCCCCCTAGCCTTAAGACGTTAGAGAGATTGGGCAGGTCAAATGGTAAAAAAAAAGGGAGTTGCCTGTCGTTATTCTAAACGAGGAGAGTACAATCCTCCTTCACCCTCTTCAACCTGGGAAAAAAAGCCTCAGGGGCCAAAGGTCAAACGAAACTTAACTGAAAACACTTCTTCAGGGGCCGCTCATTATTTACGCCGCATCCAAGACTGACACCGGACCACGGACTCTAATCTGGGGTTAGGGTTTCACAAAGAACCCACACATGGTCTCCCTCTGAGGTCGCGTCTCATTTCGTTTATCGCCACGGTTTCATATTTTAAAAGTCACAAACCTTCGCGACCCAAGTCAATAGACATTATTCATAAACTCCTGGGAAACATGATGCGAGACGACCCCAAAAAAANNNNGCGACACACATGAGGTTCACGACCCAGTCTTTGGGAAACAATGAACTAACGTACTTGACCTCGTACTGTTGCGCGTTTTACACGTGTGGTCAGACAATAAAAATCCTCGATTCCTTGGAAGTCACAGTTCTGGAAAAGACACCAGAGCTAATGTTAGCTAGAAAAGATCTGGTACAGACACCAGAGCTAATGTTAGCTACAACAGTTCACGTATAGTCACCATAGCTAACATACACCCGTCCTTGTACAGACACCAGAGCTAACGTTAGCTACAACAGTCCTGGTACAGACACCCGAGCTAATGTTAGCTACAACGGTTCACAGAGCTAACATTAGCTTCAACAGTCACCAGAGCTATCATTAGCTTCAACAGTCACCAGAGCTAACATTAGCTTCAACAGTCCTGGTACAGACACCAGAGCTAACGTTAGCTACAACAGTCC
>NW_007585290.1:0-1567 GCF_000523025.1 Cynoglossus semilaevis | reverse complement strand
AAACCCATGGGAAACAGGATGAAAGACGACCCCAAAAAAATCTCTTGCGACCCTCCGGAGGGTCACGACCCAGCCTTTGGGAAACAATAAACTAACATATGTGACCTCGTACTGTCGCGCGTTTTACACGTGGTCAGACAATAAAAAATCTTTGATTTTTACCTGCAAGAAATTTCTCAATTTTGTGCCAAACTTGGGGGGGCGCTACACTCCCACCCCACTGAGCAACAGCTCCACCCACAGGTAGAGCAGAGCAATGACACTGACATGACATGCATTGAAAAACTTCTGCATCCATATTTAATTCCCATCACTCTCAAACCCTCAGATCGACTGGTGGTTCCACTTATTACAACCTGGATTTAACCGGTATTTTTGGTATATAAAAAATAAATAAAATAATTAAATTAGAATAGTGCCTTACTGGTCATGGTCCAATGACGACGGGCAGAGCATTTCCAATAGGATTACTGTTTGCAGTGGTGACGCAAGTACACCATCTGCTGGAGAATGTGCAGTACGACACATACAGTACAAACACATGTACAGTATAAACCCCATAGAAAGGACATGAATTACGAACGAAAACAACTGTGCCACCTAGTGGCTACTACACATTATGTTTACCAAATACAAAATATACAGAATATTAGTTAGTACCTTACGTTTTTTCCCCGGCACATTACTTGAAAACAGCTAAAATGTCGGCCAATTGTGGGAAAGACCTGTAACCCCATTGTGCTAATTAGCTTAGCTTACCAATACCACGATATCGCCGTGTTGCGGTATATTTTTTAAACTTATTTAACGCGAAGGTCGTGGAATAATAATATACGTATGTGTACGATATGTGTACACGTCATACAAGGGGCTCATTCCCGCCGCTAGAATGTTTTACGTGTCACAGAAGTGGTCTTTTTTTTTTTTTTAAAAAAAAGGACGTTAATGTCCGTCCTAAAAGCTAACTATGTTTAGCGGAGCGGGAGTATTCAAGACGACGTGTACTTTAATCCGAGAAAATACGAAATAAACGGAGTAAAACCGCTAACGTCACGTTTCAAACGTCACTGCTAGCATATTCACGTCGGTTACTGAGCGTTAACATCCGCTAGGTAGCAATGGCGAGTTCATTTCCGGTCCAATGTGTTTCTTAAGACGTTGATAAAAAAAATGACGACGGAGGAAGTGGCGATAATATTTTACGTCACGTGGACCGAAAATGTTTCTCCGTGGTTCCACGAACAGTTGTGTCGACGTCTTCTACTTCCGGTTGTGGTCGGTTGTAGCTTTACTGCGCGACACCACCCGTACATTAGCACATGCCTTGGTTTAAAACGTACATGAAGAACGTTAGCACAAAATGCTACATATACACAGCGTTGACCATAAACTAGGCGTTAATTCGTATTAAAAGAACAATAATATAAGTAATACTAATAAGTAATACTAATAATTAGTAATTTTCAAAATAAGTTATTTAGACTAGCGTATAAAATAACTAGGAGGAAACTATTTTCTTTAAAATACAGGAATGTGGCGTATATAATGTGGCGTTTTTTAATTGAAT
>NW_007585289.1:3505-5954 GCF_000523025.1 Cynoglossus semilaevis | reverse complement strand
AAACACAGCAAATATCTGCTGAAGACTTGTCTTCAAACATCTTGTTTTTACCTTCTTTGTCCACAGAGAGCGGTGGCATCTGCATCTCATCCAGGCCTTCACAACCAGAAGCAGAGATTGTCCCAGGAATGGCCATGAGACCTTTTTGGGAATAAAGCCAGTGCTCATGGACAGTGAGGTACAGTTCTCATCCCTATTTGTGTGTTTGTTAGGGTTCGGGACATGGATAGAGTTAGTTGGGATTAGGGTTTGGGATAGGGATACGGTTGATGGGATAAGGTTTGGGGTTTTGGATTGGGATAGAGAAGTTGGAATTAGACTTAAGGTTAAGGTTTGTGATATGGATGGATTAGTTAGGATTGGGGATAAAGTAGTTGGTGTGATCAAAACTAACATACTATACTAATAAATTACTATCTTCACATAATAAAACTTTCTCAACAATTAATACAAATTTCCATTGAAAAGAGGCTTCTTCACTTCTAACTGGTGGAGGGGAGTACAGCCAATATATGTCCTGTGGGTGGGACAAAAAATAAAACTACTTCAGGTCCCTCCTGTTGGGTGGGCCGTCTGGGTCATCTGGGGAAGTGTAAACAGTCGTGTTAATCCTCAACAGAATGGTTTTTGGGTGTGGGTGATAGGTTGTGTGTTAGCCCACCTTAAAATTTCATGTCCAGTTTCCTAGCGGAAGTCTTCAACAAAGAGTTATTGTTTTCCTTTTAACTCTCGGATTTGTCGTTGTTTATATCTGTATGGAATTGTGAGGTGACCCTCCAGTCATTTGTGACAACAGAGATAAGTGGATGAGAAATGTATTTGAAGATATTTATTGATAGTTTGTTATACAAGTATGTGTAAACTGAAGTAAACATTGACAATTTGCTGGGGGTTGTAACAAGATACACCAAAAACCACACAGTAGTAGGTGTGGTTACTTTCAGTGTATCCCATTTATTTACAAAGATGTTTTCCTTCAGTCTAGGTGTGTTGGTCAATCTGTCCACACTGCAGACCTTGTAAAGTGAATCCACTGACTTATATTCTTAAATAGACTTTTCAGTACGTGATGTACGTACATCTCAGGAGAAATCAGTGGTACAGTTTGAAATGAACTGACAGTTATGGTTTTGTGTTACTTTTTAATGTTGACAGATTACAGTCTAATAAAGCTGAGTGACTTGACTGTCTGTGACTTTAAGGCCTTGAAGAGAGATGAGTGCTTGAATAAAAGTTTGCTTAGTTCAAAGCTGACAGTGTGAGGCTGTTAAAGGCTCTACGTCAGGCACCCAGATAGAGTGGAGTAAAAATGAAATGATTTGTTTTGGAATCCTTGACGTGGACTGATGATGTTGTGGAAATGACTGAGTGCCATGTGTTCTTTCCACAGCTCTGACTCTGTCGCCATTTCTCCAATCAGGTAAGATTCTGTTGATCTAGTAGATCAACAGTGACCTTGAACCTTGCAATTGTGTGTGTGTGTTGTAGGTGGTTATGGGAGGCATAATAATTGTATAATTGTGTGGTTGAATGAAGCATCCAGTGACTGTTGTCTTCATCTGAACAAAAGAAACAGATGAAGAAAATGTACAGATGTCCCTTATTCCATTGTGGTGTTTGCATTAGCACTGAAGAAGCCACAACTTTGTATTACTGTTGATAGTGAGCAGTCATAGTGATGTGTAAACATGTAGTTGTTGGCAGTGCTGTTGAAGTGACTACTTTGTAGCTGCTTTTAAGGAAAACCTGTTTGTTTGTGTTAACATGTGGCACAGTGACGTGTTCTTCTAATCTGCAGGTTCTTCCACACTGCGTACGAGGAGGAGTTTGGCTCCATCAACTGTGGCTTTCCATCGTGATGGGAAGAGGTAAGTGAGACCAACATTGATTGTGTTATTCCAGCTTCTTCCATTTATTGTCAGATCACTTGTTGGCTGGACTTGTGATTGTTTTACTGAATTGTAATGACTTCGTGTAACTTGATCGCTATTGTCAATAACAGATTTTATTGACTTGTATGAGTATTGGGTCAGAGAGAACTGTGATTTAATTTTATCTATATGTATGGCATATTTCAATAAAGTTGATTTGCATTCACATTTTAAGGTGTAAACTTGTATTTTGAAAGTGTTTTTTTCTGTACAAAAGATTGTGTTGTTTTAATTTTAATTTTTTTTGGGGGGGGGGTGCGGTTTTAGAACAAATTTTCTGGTATACAGTTTTTATTTTTCCTGCTTTGCATGAGGTCATATTTCATGTTTTATTCATGAACAACATAGTATAACATGTTTTTTCCCAATTTTTTAAAACTATAATGTGATTAAGTGGAAGTTAAACAAATGTCACTTGGATAATTTCTAACATTTTAACATTTTTGGAAAGAATGATTTATGAGAGTTTATTTTTTGTAAATTTTTATTTAGTTTTATCATTTATCATACAGTTACAT
>NW_007585289.1:1247-3390 GCF_000523025.1 Cynoglossus semilaevis | reverse complement strand
ACCAGCGTTTCATGAGTGACTCTGTTCTTGTGTTCTGGCAGTGGGTGAGCCAATCAACACTGAAGCATGGCAGTGGTACTACAGTGAGGTCAGAGACAAGCGTTGTCCTGTGGTGGATACCTGGTGAAAAACAGGTAAATGGGAACACACTGTTGTTACTCTTCAGACAATTCAAAAGTCACGTTACATGTTTTTATCTCACACACTTGAGTTTGTTCTGGTTCTGGAAAACAAAAAAATATAACTGAGAATAATTGAACACCATTGCATTGCATTGACCCAGATATTCTGCTAAACTAACTAAGGATTACAGTTTAGTCTAATTTTCCTGCACCAATTTCTCTAATGAAGACTACGTGACTTTATATTCATAAAATCCATTTGTTGGATCTGCAAACAAGAGTATGTTTTTAGTTCCTTTTTTGTACTTATAGTATATTTTAGTAGTTATATTTAGTATATACTGTATAGTTATATTTAGTACTTATAGTAATTTTTTTTAGCTTTTTTTGTTTATTTTTTAACTTGGATATGTAGTTTAATCATTGTGTAACTTGATTGCTGTGCTATTGTAATTAACAGATTTTTTAGTTAGTTTATTTGTAGCTTAGTTGTAATGTGGTGAAATCATTGTGTAACTTGAGCTGTATTTGAAACCTTCCAATAAAAGAAAATTGTTGGACCATTTTGTGCATTCTCAGCCAATAATGAAGAATATGAATGAGTTGCTCATTGGCTTTTAGGGCATGCATTGTTAAACTCAAAGTCAAGGGTTATACTAGTTACAGTTTATATGTCCCTTTTTTAAATAAATGTGTGACATGGGCTTAGCTCATGGCTAAAGTAATGGAGCTGTATCAGCCAAGTGCAGTGGTCTTTCAATGTGCAGCCAATTGAACTTCACTGTTAAAGGTATGAAAATAAATGGATTTAAACTTTTCACAGGTATTGACTAAAGAGTGAGTGGCACATCAACTGGACAAATCCAGTACAGACAAGTTTGACTACAGCCAGAACAAGTAGTGTTATTGCATTTAATTTATTTGTATTTGCAGGAGCTTAAGAGAAGGAGTGAGAGGACATTGGGATGAGGACTTAAGTATGTGCTAGATGTATAGTTGTTTTTGACTAACCAAATAAGTATTTTTTATTTGCTACTTGACTTGTTGTTTCATGTAGCCATTGTTGAATGTGGAATTCTTTAGAGTACTAAGTAGTGGCACAAGGAAAATGAGTGGTTTGCTTCTGTTGATAGTAGTTAATTGAAGTATTTTGTAACATGCTAGTGCTAAACACTTTGAACATGGTGTAGTCATCCGAGTGCATTTGTATGGAATGTTGTCTTTATTTCATCTTGTTTCAAGCCAAAAGAAGAGGTTAAACCAAGTTGTTCCACCCCTGATGATGGGACCTTTGTTGAATCCTGTGAGCACATGTGGTTGACAGAAGTAGTGTTGAGTATGTGATCCTGCCATCTTTACCTGAAGTGTTAAAGCCAACAGTTACTGTTGTAATTTGACATGGATTGTTTTTAAATGTGCATCTATGGACTTTGATTGAATGCATGTTTTGTAAATGAAGTGTTTTTGCTATTAAAAGAATCAAAAGTTGTTGTTATGCTGTTCATTGAGGAAGTGTTGTAGTTTAACATTTTACTGCTTATTTTTTAACTAAAAAAAAAAAAAAAAAAGTTTTGTTTTAGTTTTGTTAAAAACTAAGCAGTAAGTTAAAAACCCAGAACACTTCCACAATGAACAGCATAACTTTTGATTCTTTTAATAGCAAAAACGCTTAATTTACAAAACATGCATTCAATCAAAGTCCAAAGATACACATTTAAAAACAATACATGTCAAATTACAACAGTAACTGTTAGCTTTAACACTTCAGGTAAAGATGGCAGGATCACATACTCAACACTACTTCTGTCAACCACATGTGCTCCCAGGATTCAACAAAGGTCCCATCATCAGGAGTGGAACAACTTGGTTTAACCTCTTCTTTTGGCTTGAAACAAGATGAAATAAAGACAACATTCCATACAAATGCTCTCAGATGACTACACCATGTTCAAAGTGTTTAGCACTAGCATGTTACAAAATGCTTCAATTAACCACTATCAACAGAAGCAAACCACTCATTT
>NW_007585289.1:0-423 GCF_000523025.1 Cynoglossus semilaevis | reverse complement strand
GCGTTTCAGCAGCGTACGGACGGGTTAAAAAAACCGTCCGTACGCTCTGCGGAATACTGACGCGTTAATCGCCAAAGTGAACAGAACCAGAGATGAAAATACGTACCGTCGTAATAAGAGCAAAACCTTCTTTTACCCCGTGTCTTCACACAGCACCATGTTGCAACCATCACCGGGCAGGAAAGTATTACCACTTCCTTCCGGTTTTAAAGGGCACAATGCGCCTCGTTATCCAATCACAAGCGTTCTGCACCACACCAGGTGACAGGGCAGGCTCATTAGTTTGTCAGAGCAGTTAAAGGAAAATTCCACCAACTGTTGTATGTAACTGTTTATGCTGCAAATACTGATCGCATTAAATGTTGCAAAATATGTCCAAGATACGAAGCAGCAACGCATTGTTTGTGTCTATCTGTGACAATA
>NW_007585288.1:5263-5968 GCF_000523025.1 Cynoglossus semilaevis | reverse complement strand
CCTCCAAAGCTCTGACTTCTTATTTGAATAAAAAGCAAATTGTTAAAGTGGCAGCGAAACTAACGCCGCGCTGACGTCGGAGGAGACGTTAGAACTGATGAACAGGAACCAAACAGTGACAAGAACCAACAACACACACCACCAAACAGCCACCGAACAGCCACCGAACGATCATACACTCGTGTGCAAAAGTTTTAAGCAGGTGGAACATCTAGAATATTCTCATTTTTTATGCAACTCTTTTTTTTCCCCTCTCATTTTAACTGCAGTGAAACCAGAAGAATGTTTAATTTAATTTGTTTCCTTTTATGAAAGTGTAAAATACTACTAAATATTGTTATCATTTTCAAAATAAAACACCATTCAGACTAATGGAATTTTTTTAAATATAAATATATAAAACTTTTCTGTGGCTCTGGACCAAATGATCCATGACTCAGCACTGGTCCCCGCCCCGGTGCTTGGGCACCCCTGCTTTGACGGGACCATAGAATTCAACAAAGCACTAACTCCAACATAATAATAATAATAATAATACATCACTGTATCTATTAACCAATACTACCAATGGCAGATTAATAGATAAATGAATTATCAGTGACTGTGATTGGTCAGTGCCTTTGATTGACAGTTGAATCAGTGAACAGTGAGGTGTGATGGGTGTTTTTTTCGTTTTTCAAACGTGTCCTTGTTTAAGTGAAAAAA
>NW_007585288.1:0-4255 GCF_000523025.1 Cynoglossus semilaevis | reverse complement strand
GGAGCAGCAGGAAGAGCTGAGCAGAACCAGGAACTTTTCACTTCCTGTTCAAACAGCTGGAGCTGTTGATGATGGATTTTAACAATAATAATATTAAAACAATAAATATAATTATATAATAATACCAGATGTGACCTGATCTTGATGGGAATGACATTAACGCCTGTACCACTAGAGGGAGTCCATGTACCAACAGTTATAAGCGTACCATAGTTTGAGAACTGCTGGGTCTATGTTAGCCATACAACAGCATACAACATGATACAATATACACAATATATTGCGATATATTGCGATACTATAGGCACAACGATATATTGAGTTTTTAAAAAGTTTTTTCCGTCTTAACATCAATACATCGATGGAGAATATTGATATGGTATCGTGAAACAAAGTATCGCAATAATTTAATGTATTGATATTTTCTTACATTCCTACTGACAAATACTTTAACGTTTTTTTTTTTCCGTTCTATCAGACACTAAAGGCACTGTAATGAGACACACGTCCCCCTGCTGGCTGCTGTCCTGGTTCCTGGTGATGAGGTCAGACATGAAGTGGGTCCAGCTGCCGTCCAGCCCCCCCCTTCGTCCCCCCCACTGTCTCTGATTCCTCTGTTTGTCTAATGAGTCTCCAGAGACGCCGGCTCTCACTTAATCCACTCCTCTGTTTTGACTTCCTCTGCCTGAGAAGAGTAACCTCAGAGCTCCGGTGCAGGTCGGGTTCTGTCGGCTCAAATTTGTTCTGCCACATCCACAGAAGCACGAGAGGACGGGTTTGGGTTTTTTATGACACTGAGGCGTTTGTTTTCTGTAATCAAACGCACCGTGTTGTTGTCGGAATGGGAGGAATTTCAAAGCCGGGATTAAATGTTTGCAGTTTCTGGTGTCGGGCCCTCGGAGCGAGGAGGTCTCAGATCGACCACGAGTCCACGGAGCAGCAGCTGTCTTCACGACTAAAGACAACAAGTACTTAAAGATCTAAAGACCACAACAGAACCATCTGAGCCGTCTAGACAGAGCAGGTTATTAACCCGCCCAGAGCTGGACCGGGTCGCGGCGCCACCTCTCACAAGGTAAATAACTGTACGCGCCGAATCGTAAAGGTATTAGCGGCGCCGCGGGGCGATCGCCATCTGGGAAAGTCAGCCAGAAAATGTCACATTTGAGGACACGAGGAGAGTCTTCCTCCTCCATTTACAGGTTTATTTAAAGAAAAAAAAGTTTGTTAGTTACGAGCAGAACTTTTCTTTTTTTTTTTTCTACCTTTTTATTATTTTATTAGCACTCGCTCACGTCTGCTTTTCCCTCTTAAGTGGCGGGACTTTAACGTGGCGGACCTTTCCTCGTGTCTTCAAGCACACGTCTTATTTTTGTCTCTTTATCATCTGGGTTTTATTAAGCTTTATATGTGCAGATAAAAAAAAAATAAAATCAGTGTAATTAAGCTGTCAGCCTCTTGGCGAACAGCGAGACGGGGTTCACGGAGGCCGCGGGCGTAATACGACTACGACTGCAGCTTAAAGACGTCAACATTTAGACCCTCGTTAAAACCTGTCAGCTCCGTACTAATTATCCACTGTCATATTAACACACCTGAAAGGACAGGAAGAAGGCGGGGGCGTCCAAAGTTAGGGCCGACTCAGACGCAGGTGCAACGTGGACCAATGGGAGGTCGGCAAATGAATTCTGGGAAATTAACTAGACAAAAAATCTTACCACATGATGGTACGACAGAAACACACCGACTCCATGAAGAGACAGTTTCACTCAGACTGTTGGACAGATTTATGGACATTTGTCCAGATTAATAATCCCATCGTTTGGATCAGTAATGCAACACACACACACACACACACACACACTAGGTATGGGGGGCAAGCTGTGGCCCGTGGGCCAATCCATGTTTACCAAACTAGAAACCGACCCTTAAAGAACCCAGAGGAACACGATCAGACTGTAGGATTATTCCGGAGTCACATGTTCCTGCCGTGTTCATGTCACAGCCTTCAGTGCCGTCTGTTTCAATCCCAGAATGCACCTCAGTCCCGGGCGACTGATCTGTTTTGATGCAAATCGTCAGTGGAGTCGAACTAAGATTGGTTTTGTCTGGATGATAAAAAACCCCGACCTGAGGATTTGAGGTAAATTCCGTCACGTTCCTCATAATTCCACGTTAATTCCAGAAGATTCCTGATTGATCTGACAAACGTATTAACAACCTCCCAACGAACGTAGACGCCTAACCTTTTGTAACACCTGAGCTGAAGCCCCCGACCTGTCAATCATCCTGGTCCTCAACGTTCTGGTAAACAAACATCGCCGGAGGAAGGAACTGCCACGTGCAAGTCAGCGGTCGCACGAGGGCTGACAACGACGGAGACGGAACGACAGATTAACGGAGAGAGAGAGAGAGAGTGTTAGATAAACACCAGCAGAAAAGGGTAACAGTCGGAGGGGAGGGGGGGGAGGTTGAGGGAGGAGGGGGTGAGCTGCTGGCTGTGACTCTTTGGTGAAATCTAAATGAGGGTGTATAATATGGGCTCTTCACAGGACTGATCCCGAACATTCCCCCCTCCACGGGGCTTTTCTTCCTGTTCAAATTGAGGGATTACCCCGGGAGGAAGTGCTTTGATTGGGCACAATGGGCATCTATCCTCTGTTGATTTGTGGGATTGAGGAGGCAAATCCCCGACAAAAGCTGATACAGAGGAGCGCTGGCCGCTGGGGGGTGTACTTCCATGGAGATGGAAAATAATAAATACTTGGCAAACGACAAAAAATAAAGAATGAAGGTGGGGGCAGAGGTCACACGTGAGGGATGTCTCATAAAGTTCAGAGCCTGGGAAAACAAAAAGGAAAAAATATGGAACCTGGACGAAGAGTCGGCGAAGAGTCGACGTCTGTGTCCTTCCTGAAAAAGTTTGAAGAAAAAATTTTTTTCTTTGTTAACTTTTTTCGTCCTTTTGTCGATGTTAATGTTTTCCCGTCTCTGAACTGCCTCGTGTTCTCCGTAAGGTTTCAGGTTCGAGTCCACCAGCTGCCAAGTTACCACTGAGGTGCTCTTGAGCATGGCACTTAGGCTGCCCCCTGCTGGCTTTGATGATGGGTAAAATGAAAGTAGTTCACTGTCCCTTTATTTTCCTTCCTTAAATGCAGAAAGAACAGATGGTTTTTCTGTTTCTATTGGTTGTTCTTTAAGAAAACATCTGGGTCGTGGACTGTGGGCAGGGCCGTCTGACAGCGACGGCCGGTCTTGCCTCCTCGGCCAGGACGTTGAAACTTCACTGATGAAACGCTGAGGAACTTTTATTTCTGTGACTGATGTTGAACGATCACACCTGACGGAACTGTTTCTGACGGAACTGTTTCTGACGGAACTGTTTGTTCCTGACAGTCCTTTCTGAAACATCCAGAACCTTCCAGGCAGGTCAGACATTTTTACCTGCTGTAATGTTGTCGCAGCCAAACATCACAACCAGAGCTTCCTTCCCTGCGTCTCCCTTATTTTTCCAGGTCACCTCCACCCTCTGCCTCACCCCTTCTGCCTCACCCTCCCCCCTCCTTCGGCATCATTTCCTTCAGGCTGGTGACGTTTGTGGAAAAACAGAAGAAGAAGAAAATAATAAAAGTTCTGGTCAACGGTGACTGACGCTACAGTTGGTAAAAACAGAAACTAGAGCTTCGGTCTCATGAGTTTCCTTCACCAGGACGTGTGTGTGTGTGTGTGTCAGGGGTGTACGGCTCCACACCTCAGACGACGCTCATTTTCAGTGAATGAAACACAGAGACCGGAGGTGAAAAAAAAAACAAAGAAGGAAAAAGATGCCAACTCTGACTGAAACAGTCAACAATTCAGGTGGTGAGAGAGAGAGAGAGAGTGAGCGAGCGAGCAGTACTTTCTGAGTAGAAACCCAGTCAGCTGCACTTTGGCAAACAGACCATAATATATAATGTGAGTGGAGAGGCTTCAGAGGAAACCAGGGGAAAGTGTGTGTGTGTGTGTGTGTGTGTGTGTGTGTGTGTGTGTGTGTGTGTGCGTGTTGGGGCTCGGCCCACTCTGGTCTGGCACAGCCAACCCTTCATACGTTCACTCAGGGAGGGGGCAGTGGGAACACCCCCAGACACGCCCACACACACACACACACACACACACACACACACACACACCCCAGTCAGGAGTCAGCTGTCTGTCCCTGCTTCTCAGCTCATTAAACAAAATCCCAGGGACTGGACACAAGAATGTAAATGAGAAC
>NW_007585287.1:1983-5975 GCF_000523025.1 Cynoglossus semilaevis | reverse complement strand
GGCATTTTAGGCTTGTTCTCAAATTTCTCAAATTTCCCCAAATGCTTTTCCTAAATTTCCCACATGAGCAGCCAGTATTTATTTGCTTTTGGTTCAATGAAAGCTTTTCTTCTAAAAAATAAATAGAAATGTTTTAAAACCAGACAGTTAAAATCTTTGTTCTCGTCTTCCAGTTTGATTTTGACTTGATTTGACTCATTTTTCACCTTGTTCTTATCTTCTGTGATTTCCCTCAGCCATTGTGATGGTATGGCTTCTGTTATTTTTCTCAGTTGTCTTTATTCTCTCCGTTTCATAACCTTCATTTACTTTTCTAATTTCAAATTCTAATGGCAAGAGACCAGGTCTTATCTCATAAAAGAGATCCCTGATCTTCCTAAAACCAGCATTACCAGCAAACCACGTTTTCATCAAAACTCTGCCCTCAATTTTAAAATTCTTATTTAGAAACAGAGGTTGGTTTAAAAGGGCTTCTCTCCCTACTGGGGTAAACTTTAACACATTGCCAAATTCTAACCAAGCTTTTAAAACCTCCCTATAAATGTCTGGAATTCCTACAATAATTTTTTCTCTTCCCATTTCATCCATAAGGCTGCAGACCCTAATCCAAAACTTTTGTCCAAAACAAACTCCATAGTTTTTTTCCAGTCTATCTCCTCATCTTCAAAAAATCTCTTAACTGTTTTCACTCTTAGGGCCTTCAGCCTTAAAATGGGGTCAAGCAGTCCCAGACCTCCCTCTTCTACTGACCCAATCAGTGTCTCATACCGGATCTTTGCTGGCCTGCCGTTCCATATAAAATCTGTGACTATTCTTTTAAAGTGTTTTGCAGTTGGCAATGGCAAACTTACTGAACCAAGGACATACCATATTTTAGATAAGAATAAAGCATTCAAAACGAGTATTTTGCCCCTGAGAGTTAGACATCTCATCTTCCAAAAAGTCAATCTTTTCCAAGCATTCCCAAGAACCTCCTCCCATGTTTCTTTTGTTGTTAATCTTTCATTTGTCCCTACTCTCACCCCAAGAATTTTCATGATTTCTACTTCCTTAAAGGGTAAAGTCCTTGGTAATGTTCCTGTCTCACCTATTTTCATGATTTCCATTTTGTCTATATTCATTTGTGCGCCTGAGCCCTTGCAGTATGTCTCTACAATCCTTATGCCTTTTAAAATGCTGTTTTCATTTTTTACAACCAATGTGGTATCATCTGCATATTGATATACTTTCATATCTGTGCTAAAATGTTTGAAATCCTTTACCTTTATACTTTGGATGTCACTGTTGGCATTTATCGCTAAAACCAATGGTTCAGCTACCAACGAGTAAAGTAATGCCGACAGCGGACAGCCTTGTCTTATTGACCTTGTTAAATGAAAAAAATTGGTTACATAACCAAAATTGGTTACATAACCATTCACCTTTACACAGCTTCTGGCATCTGAATTTCAGATCATCAGACATCCTATGAAATTTTCCCCAAAATCAAAAGCCTCCAGTGTATCAAATAAAAAATCATGTTCCACCCTGTCAAAAGCTTTTTCAAAATCGATATTTAAAACAAACCCTTTCTGTTTTTCTTTTGCTAAAAACCATATTTTATCCCTAATGCTGTTGATCACATCTTATATGTCTCTATTTAAAACAGCATAGGCCTGGCTGGTGTGAATGATTGTGGGCAGAACCATTTTCAGTCTATTTGCCATTACTTTTGCTAGAATTTTATAATCACAGTTTAAAAGACTTATTGGTCGATAATTTTTTAACTCTGTTTTTGCCCCTTTCTTTTTATAGATTATCTTAATCATTCCCTCTGTCATAGAGGAGCTTAGACCTCCACCTCTCCACACCTCTTCATAGATTATCTTAATCATTCCCTCTGTCATAGAGCGGCTTAGACCTCCACCTCTCCACACCTCACATAAATTATTTTTAAAACCGGTATGAAAACAGTTTTAAAAGCTTTATAAAATTCACCCGGCAGGCCATCGGGGCCTGGACTCCTGCCATTTTTCATCCCCCCTAGAGCCTTTTCTATTTCCACTGCTGAAATGTCATTATTGCACATCAATTTATCTTCTTCCCTTACTTTTTTCTTGAGTTGGCTCAAGAATTTTTTTGCCTCTTTATCTACTCCCTGTTTTGATAAAAGTTTTCTATAAAATCTAAAAATTTCTTTAAGAATGTCTCCCGTGTTTTTCACTTCCTCTCCATTTTCCTTTTTCAAACAACCTCTTTCACCTGCTTCTTGTCTGCTTCTTTCCAGATTAAAAAAGAATTTATTACAGCGCTCTCCTTCTACCATGTAGTTTGCTCTGCTTCTTATCATGGCTCCTTTCCATTTTTCCTCCTCTTTTTTACCATTTCTTCCAATTCTATTATTTTGTTTAAATCTTCTGTTTTACTATCCACTTTTTTTTATTCTTCCTCCAAATTTTCTCTGGTTTGTTTTTCCTGTTTGTCTTTCTCCTGTTTTATTTTTTTAGAAAAAAGTATTGTGGTTTTTTTAATGTTGTATTTTAAATTATCCCACCACACTACTTTATAGTTCTTATATTTTCTCTTTACTTTTCATTATCTTCTTCCCTTACTTTTTTCTTGAGTTGGCTCAAGAATTTTTTTTGCCTCTTTATCTACTCCCTGTTTTGAGAAAAGTTTTCTATAAAATCTAAAAATTTCTTTAAGAATGTCTCCCGTGTTTTTCACTTCCTCTCCATTTTCCTTTTTCAAACAACCTATTTCACCTGCTTTTTGTCTGCTTCTTTCCAGATTAAAATGTAGTGTGCTCTGCTTCTTATCATGGCTCCTTTCCATTTTTCCTCCTCTTTTTTACCATTTCTTCCAATTCTATTATTTTGTAATAAATAAGTCTAAGTAAATAAGTAAAATAAATAAGTCTATTGTAAGTCTTCTGTTTTACTATCCACTTTTTTTTATTCTTCCTCCAAATTTTCTCTGGTTTGTTTATACTGTTTGTCTTTCTCCTGATTTATTTTTTTAGAAAAAAGTATTGTGGTTTTTTTTATGTTGTATTTTAAATTATCCCACCACACTACTTTATAGTCCTTGTATTTTCCTATCTCTTTTACATTTTCTAAAATCAGTTTTTCTATTTGTTTTTTATATGCATCTTGTGCCAGGACTTCTGTGTTCATAAGCCATGTGCTTGGCCCTCTCTTCATCTCTTTAAAATCCGCTTTCACCATTATAAGTTTGTGATCACTTTGATTTCATCTCTTGTATTCCGCTTTTTTAACCCTTCCAACCATATTCTTTTTGCTAATAGCAGATCAATTCTGCTTTGTTTTACGTTATCTTTCACTATTTGAACTCTGCTATATTCTCTCTTCTCTTTATTTCTCCCTCCCCAAACATCAATTAAGTCATTTTCTTCAAGTACTTTTTTTAGTTCTGTCCGGCCTCTGTCTGCCCTATATACCATATTTTCCCCTATGTCCTTTTTATCTAGAAAGGTGTTGAAATCCTCCATAATCAAAACATTTTTCGACTTTCCCACCTGCTCATTTAAAATCTTGAATCACGCTTTCCTGTCTGTCATTTGGTACATGTATATTAAAAATCGTTATGTTTTCCTCTTCCCTTTTAAAACACATTGCAAATCCCTTTCCATTCGTATCTCTATAAATCTCTGTTGTATTGCTAAGGGTAAAACCATTTCTACTATCCTTTCTGTCCAGTTTGTTTCTTGAAACAGGATTATATCTTTGTTTTTGCATTCCTTAATCATTCTTTCTATTTTGTGCCAGTTTGTCCCTCCTCTTATATTTACTGATGCAATATTCCACTCCATTAAAACAATAAATACAAGTAATAGAAATAAAAACCTTCTATATACATATATCATCATTTAATCGAGCATACCTTTCCCTTCATGTCTTCCCCCTTTCTGCTTCCTCTCTTTTTTTTCGCCCTTCTTATTTCCTGTTTTTTCAAAACCTCTATTATGCAGTATTACCTTTTTCTTCTTTTTT
>NW_007585287.1:0-1063 GCF_000523025.1 Cynoglossus semilaevis | reverse complement strand
TTTTTTTTCGCCCTTCTTATTTCCTGTTTTTTCAAAACCTCTATTATGCAGTATTACCTTTTTCTTCTTTTTTTGGTTGTTTAAACAGCAGAAGTCTATTAAAAGTCTCTCCTTCCTCCTCATTTTCCAAATGTTTTTTATCCTCTGTTCCGTCAATGTCCATGTTATCCTCTTCATCTTCATCTGTGCTGCCTCTCTCTTCCACCTGCTCGTGTGGCTCCATTTGAGCTTGTCTTACCTCCGTTTCTTTTTCTGCTCTCAAGTCCACTGTTTCTCCATCAGTCTCCGACCTTACGTCCGCCGCGTCTTTCGGTGATCCCTCCTCCCGCCCCTCCTGAAGTTCCTTATCCTCTGCCGTCGCTTCCTCCTCCTCGGCTGATAAACAAGTGCACTTTATCAGTGTCCGCTGGCAGTCCGTGCACCGTGTGGCATTGCACTCTCGGCCATAATGTCCTTGCTGGAGACAGTCCCTGCATGTGAATTTTGGGCAGTCCATCAGCATATGATCCGGGCTCAAACACAAATCTTCACTTGCCGGTCGTGTATCACACGGCAGTATAGGGTACCGTCCGACGTCTCAAAGCGTGTACTGTACGGCAAGGACACTATGTCTTTTGGGAACCGTACTCTTATAAAGAGGTTTCCGTCCGCCACATCAGTCCCGGGATAAAATCTGCGCATCAATGAGAGAATCGGCTCCACCCCCCATTCCGCCAGCCTCTGTAGAATGTCCCTGTCTCTGACATAAGGTGGCAGCTTCCGGGAGGAAAGAGACCATTACTTCAGGTTTGAAAAGTCTTTTTGTTTCTATCTTCTGTCCCTCGTAAATTAGTCCATCCTCCAAAATCTCGCATGCCTCCGTTTTGTCCAAAGTGGCCTCATACTTTTGTTTTGCCCCGGTCTCAGCGCCAACAGCAATCCCGGTTCAATCAATTCCTTTATTATTTAGAGATTATAGAGTTTTAAAACGTTCAGCCCCTCGATGGCTTCTGTTTCTAACGTCACCGTCATTTCTATTTTGGGTATGTTTTTTTTAAATAAATCCTTTTAGTATTTTCCGTGT
>NW_007585286.1:5310-6122 GCF_000523025.1 Cynoglossus semilaevis | reverse complement strand
GCGGTGATGTCTGATAAGTTTAGCACTCAAACCTAATGTAGAAAATATTTTTATATTATATTTATTTAATTTTTTTTTATTTGTATGTTTTTTCTGTCTTGGAACTTGTAGACCTTCCCTTACATTTCATAATGTTTTACACCAACTGTTTAAAAGCAAAAAACAAACTGTTTTCAGTTGCGTGCATTTAAAAACATGTGGCTCCTTGTTTGTGTGTGTTTCTCGGCCGTTGCGACATTTCCTCTTACCGTTTTTAAAAAGAATCGCGTTTCTACACACCTCATAGCTGAGGACGTGAACTTCCACAATCTAGAAAACAAATCTATAATAATATCTACAACACGGCCGCTCCTCCAGCAGTGGAAAAAAAAATAAAAAACATTGCAGACTGCGGCACCTAATTTACCATGAAAACCTGTGGAGCAGAGAAGGGAATGAAGTGGGACTTTCCCTTTAATTCAGACATGAAACCTGTTGTTGTTGTACTGACAGGTGTTGACCTGGACGCGACCTACGTCATCAGTGTGGCCACAGTTGATCAGCAGCAGTGTGGACCTCCTCAGTCTCTGTCTGCTACTCTGCAGCTGGGAGGTAAACAGTTGCTGTCACCAGGTTGCTGGTTTGATTCCTTGTTTTTTTTTTGTATGGCGTTTGCATGTCGTCCTCATGTGCAGGTGTGTTTCCCTCCCACAGTCCAAAGACCAATTCACTTTAACTATTCACTCCAAATTCACCACAGGTGTGAATGTTTGTGTGAATGGCTGTCGGTCTCTTTCTGTTGCCCTGTGTTGATGAAGAACTGACCAGGGTGT
>NW_007585286.1:0-4546 GCF_000523025.1 Cynoglossus semilaevis | reverse complement strand
ACGAGCCCCCGAACAGAACCCAGACGTGTGGTTTTACATTAAAACAATGTCTGTCAACACAGAGAAGCCCCACGTTCTGTTGCTGTGGCCGGACGACGCTCACCGTCACACGTTCACCAGCCTGTCGCCTAACACCCAGTATTATCTCCACCTACTGGCGGGCGACGATTCCAAGGACATCAAGAGTTTGGTGAGAGTTTGGTGAGTCAGTTCTACTGGATCTCACCATGGACCAATGAGGATCAAATATCAGATGTGTTGAGTTTTTTATTTTATTTTTTTATAAATGCTTTCGTTTGCCGTCAAACACTTGTGTCGCCCTTTCAGATTACATTCAGCTGGTGGTGACTCTGCTCCTTCTTGCCGTCTGTCTGTTCATTGTGTGCATCCTGTCCAGAACTGTGTGAGTCCACATTAGATTTCACATTTAATTTCTACACCAGGGGTCTCCAACGTAGTGCCCGAGGTCACCAGGTAGCCCTGATGGACTATCAAAGGTAGTAGCGGAAAAAAGTAGTCAACAAGAGAGTGTCCTAACCTTATTGACCTTTTCAGGTACAAGATCTACTTTATTTCCTACATCTCTAGCCCACAAAACAGCAGAACAGGACAGTGGCTAATGGAGAAAAACCACCAGCAGGAGGTGACAAATTCATTTTTAATTTTTTTGTTTTTGATCAAATCCCCATCCGTCTTCTATCACTTGATAGGGGGTTGATAATTTTACGTACTACCTGCTGAAACATTTTGTATTTCTATGAGATCGTCTTTTTCATCTGTATTTATTAGCTTTATATCAATTTTTTTTTTCTAATTTCTTTCTGTTTCTTTCTCTGGACAGATATCGAAGGGACACATCATGGATATGAAGGACTTTGAGGTGACGAAGAAGAGTGTCGTCGTGGACAGATCTTCAACTTTATTGCTACGCCTTTCGTCGCTAGACCTACTCGAAGACACCGCTCTGCTGCCTCCGCGTCACACTGTCATTACATCTGACTCGGAGTATGTTACCGAATCTTGGCCTACTGCAGAAAAACCACCAAGCTACCGTCCAGACCTGGAGGTGAACGTCCACCAGTCCTGCAGTTTGACGTCCGAGAAGACGGAAGCCAACATGTCTCTGCAGGTTCAGGTGGACAAAGCTTACATCGCTTTTCCTCAGAAAGAACCAAACAATATTCAGCTTGACCTCCAGGGGTCACAACAGACGTCTCTACAACATCCCGGAGGCGGATCCCTGATTTACGAGTCTGTGTTCAACTCTTCATTCCTGGGGGAAAGTGTTCATGAAGATGCGCCTGGACAGACAGTGTCTCCTCCTATGGTCTTGGAGACCGATTATATTGCCAACAGTTGCCTTGGTGTTGAGGCTTCTATGAAGATGGATCCAGAGGATACAACACATTAGGGCTGCAACACACATTTGGTTTATATTGTAAGGCTAAAAAAAGGCAAAAATGGAAAATCAGGTTAAAAAAAAGGGAAACATTTACTTCAAAGTTCCATAGAGGACACAGTGTTTAGCATTTCTTTCTGTTTCAGTTGTTAGCATGAGGAAAACTTCAGGCCACCCCACAGACAACAGAGTGCAGTACCATGTTTTCAACGCTCACATAACATTTAGAGGGGCGCTGTTTTTCACATTATAAAACGCTCATTCGGCGATGACAGTGTTTTCACAACATTGCCAACAGTTGCCTTGGCATTGAGGCTTCTATGAAGATGGATCCAGAGGTTACAACACATTAGAGCCGCAACACAAGGGAAACATTTACTTCAAAGTTTCATAGAGGACACAGTGTTTACCATTTCTTTCCGTTTCAGTGGTAAGCATGAGGAAAAATTCAGGCCACCCCACAGGTGGCTGTACCAGGACTGTTGTAGCTAACGTTGCTCTGGTGTCTGTACCAGGACTGAACTAAAATGAACAAACAACTTTTAAGGTGAAATATTAGATTTTATTTGTATTTCATTTGAAGCTTTTCTGCTTGAGCTGCAATTTTTTTTTAAAATAGCAAAGTTTTTTTTGCCATGTGAAAAGGTTTTTTGGGCCATTACTGAGGAGAAAATGGAATTGTGTAAAATGTTCTAACTAGTTGTAGTAATAAGAAGTGTATTTGTGTATAATTTTAAGCCTTTAGGTCACAGTCAAAGACAGAATAACGACAAACGTTGATTTTAACCATCTTAAACATTTTATTTTCAACACAATTCTCATTTCTTAATAAAATTCTACAGTTGTCATAATAAATTAAGATAAATATTGAAATCGAGCTACAGATGGCCCCTGGGTCAGTGTTTGAGCCCCCTAATTATATTTTACCCTTTAGGCAATTTAGTTTCAATTTATTTTTAAGTTTGAAATTATTAAAAAAAGTTTTAGTTGTTTATTAAATAACTGGGATTTGTATACAGTATTTGTGTAAAATAACACTTTTTTTCAATATTTCATTAAAATCAAACCCAGGTCCTCCAATGAAATATAGGTGGCAGCATTGCC
This sequence comes from Cynoglossus semilaevis, assembly GCF_000523025.1. NCBI lineage: Eukaryota > Metazoa > Chordata > Actinopteri > Pleuronectiformes > Cynoglossidae > Cynoglossus > Cynoglossus semilaevis. The sequence continues at coordinate 2,043 of NW_007585286.1, read as the reverse complement.
CCTCCCCAGCTCATTTGTAAAATGTAGTATTATATATAATTACAGTTTCATGAAGTGTTTAAAAACACTGGGTTTTCTGAGATTTGTGTTATTTTTTTGTTTTTGTTTTTTTAATTCCATCTGTTTTTCTGGTGTTATAAGAAGACTTTTCACTTCTTTCCTTCTGTTTAATGAACTGCAAAATAATCGCGATGCCCCGGGTTTCACTTCCTGAGAGTCTTATCTGTCTCTGAAAGGTCTGAGAACTGAAAATCTGAGATCTACCACGGTGTTTAACTTCACCACAAGATAGTATTACGTAGGCCTCCATCACCGAGTTATTACAAACATTTCCGCTCACACTTCGTCAACTTGCCACCACTCACTGCTGCCACCTTCAGGACAAAGACTGAAGCCAGTTTGTTCTCCTGATTTGGTTTTTTGTTTCTTTTTCGGAAGAATCTCCTGAAGAACCCTGCTGTTCTTTGGAGGTCTGTCTTTCTCAGCTGGTTCACTGGCTGGACACCAACACCGCAGCCTAGAGGTTGGAGCTCACACCAATCCAGTGTTTGATCAGCTGATGTGCAATGGTCTGTCTCGGGGGGACGGTGAGGACCGGGGCTGCTTTTCTGTAAAGGGCGTCGATCATCTACATCAAAAAAAAAAAAAAAAAGTTAACAGAAGAAACTCACTCTCTGGAGGGACAGTGTTATTCACTTGTTTTATATTTTTTTATTTCTATTATTTCACCTATATAAATGCCCTTAAATGTCTTGAAAGGTGATAAAAAATGTATTCTTACCAAATATATATAAATATATTCTTACCAATAAAATTATTATTATGTTCTAATTTGTACCAATGTTATATTCGGCTGCTCCTTGGCCTGACTAAACCTCAGCGCCATCTTGTGGCCAACCATACAAATAGGTGAGTGCGCGGTTCTAATGATAATTATCAGTTGTTTCTATTCATCTAACTCTCATTAATTATCCTCCTATCGTCTGCTTTCCGGACTCGGTCTCCTGACCTCCTGCCGCGAGAACCAGCGAGCCTCCTCTATCTCGTTTTTGTCCACTCTGATGTCAGTCGATGTGGCCACAGCCAGGCAGCCGATCATTAAGTTGGAGGGCATCGGCCAAGGCTGGCAGGAGACGTACTGCACCGCTCCGACCTTCACGCTGCTCTCCTCGTCCACCTCCCTCCTCACCGCGTCTTCAATCGTCTCCCCTACGGGAACGTTCAATCAAAGAGTTCAGGTCAGGTATTTTATCTTTGACTATTTTATGTCAGGACTTGTTGTCAGTTCTGTGTTACCCGGCTCTATGAACCCGGCAAGACAGGAGAACAGTCCGGCAGGGAAGATCTTCTTCCTTCCCAGTAAGCAGTGGTTTCCGTCAGGGTGGACGACCAGCATGATGACAACTGGGTCTGAAAACACACAGGAAGTGTGAATGGTAGTTTCTCTACAAATGGTACTGAGATTAACTGGTAAACTGTCCAGAGGGATGGGTAGTCAGGGATGGGGGGGTTTCTCACCAACTCGTGGGTAGGAGGTGTTGTGAACCCCGTTCAGGCTCCTGCAGTCTGGGTTCAGGCAGCTCCTCTTGTACCCTCCCTCCTCCATCTTGGTCGCGCTGCCACACGTGGGACCGCTAACGGCTGTGCCAGGCCAGCACAGATCGAGCCTGAGCCACGACTCCTGATGTTTGAAAACAGGATTGACATCATGAGGCGGAGCAGTTCTGAGTTTGAGTTCTAGTTTAAATTGACTAAAATAAAGGAACTTCTGTTTAGTTGAAGACAACACTGATATACCGACAGGAATTGAAGAAAGATCTTCAACAACACTGATGATTCTTTTTTTTAGTTTCAATTACCATCTGCTGCCACCTAGTGGAGAAGGATTTAATTGCTCTGCCTGTTGATAATAGTGGTTGTTGAAAATGTACTAAAAAAGGAACTCCTGTTTAGTTGAAGACTGATATACCGGTATATATAATTGAAGAAAGACCCTCACAAATATGTATATATTTTCAATAAATAAATCATAGTTTTCAGCCC
>NW_007585285.1:0-6140 GCF_000523025.1 Cynoglossus semilaevis | reverse complement strand
TGTTGTTTTTTGTTTTTTTTTTTCCTTCCCTGAATTGGTTGACAAATTTTAAAGTGACACTGTATAAGATTTGGTTTGTTAAGCGTCTTGTGTCGTTTCTGTTTGGACAGAGGAATTTCTATCACACAGCGTAACTACTCTCAGGCTCAGACACCCTCCTTGTGAACAGTCGCCAATCTGCAGTTCTGTGGGACCACCACTTCATTGTGGAAAGATGAAGAAGGGCATTTATGGCATGTCTGAACAAGGTCAAGAATGTGTGCATGTGTCCGTCAAGTGTGTGTGTGTGTGTGTTGCCTTATGCACATATTGGAGGAAATGCCCTGGACATTGTTGCATGATTTGAATTGCAACAAACCCACTTCCCTTTCCATCACTTCCTCTTTCATGGTGGTGATTTAGTTTGAGAGGGCACCCACAGTGGTGCTGGGAGGAAAAGCCCAAACAGCCACCACATTTCATCTTTATAGCCTGTTGTAAAACCCCAGTGAAAATCAAAACAGAATGGTCAGAGGTGGAAATGTCACATTATTTCCAATTTCCAATGAGCCAAAACTCACTTAATATGAAGAAATTACGTTACTCATCGTCTGTAAGATTCCATTCAGATACATATTACATCATGTACTACCAGTAAATACAGTTAATGAGATGGGACCTCAACTTCCCTGTCATTTAGCATTGTACCATTTCAACCAAGCCACTGTTCAGAATCCAAGAACCTTCCTGACCTTTAATGATTTCCTTCGCACACTAATGGAATTTCTGATTTATTTTATTGTATTGGTACCAGAGTGTGAAGACGTGCCACAGTTCAGTGCCTAGTCATTTCCAAACTATTTATATGCAAGAGTGTGTTCTGTAGAATTTATGAGCATCCACTATGGCTAATGCTTTCCTCTAACGCAGATAAGATTATGGCAACGCCAGAGTGGAGTTAAAGTTCATCGTTCTGGAATTTCCATAATGTGAGATGCAAATCGGATGTCAGAGCATCGCAGATAAATGTTGTCTGTTTACATTATAGGGCCTACGTGCTGCTCAGTTGAAGAACAGAATTTCGCTTTACATCACACAACCAGTGCATTTGTGAAGGGATTTTTTAGAGCTGTTTATGCAGAATTTGAACAGTGCCATTTAGTGATGGGAAGACCAACTCTTTTTACTGATCCGGATCTTTGACTCTCGAACAGTAAAAATGAACGAATCATTCCAATCATTTTACAGCAGGTGGCGCTGGAGCCCTATTGTGGGTGTTGTAAAGAAGGCTGCGGTTCTTCGACACTAAATTTGTTGAAAATCTAAATATATATAGACGGATGCTGAGAATGATTTCACTCAACGAGTGATGCATTCACAGAGAGTGATTCGTGAGCGAGTGATTTCTGGGTTTAATATGAACGAATCTTTCTAATGACTCGGGAGTCACGAGTCGTATAAAAGCTTCGTTCATGTTGAACGAATCACTCGCGAATGGCACATCATGTGCCATTTGTTAGCTATCCATCCAACCATCCATTCTAATCTGTTTATCCGTTACCGGGTCGCGGGGGCAGCAGTCTCTATGACCGCCACCCAAATCACACTGCACCGTACCAACCCCCCCTGAACCTTCCTGCAGGTGGTGAGTCCACTGGAAGGTACCAACCACCAGAATTCGATCTTGTCCAGGAGGTGAACCCTGGGGTTCCACACCAATGACAGAGACATTGCCTCTGGGCCAAAGCGCCACCATTTGTTAACTAGCTTTTCTATTATTTCATCATAATTATCTGCATTTCTCAAAATAAATAAAACAATCATGTACTTCTGCATAATCATAAGGAGTCATAACATCCTTAAGACTAATATTAATATTGGCTTCGATGTCATAGCGTCTGCCTGGGATTGTGTTGCCCCTTGATTTATTATTGCTGTTGGAGAAATAGTTGAGTTAAAATGTGTTTTAAATATTCTGCCAGCTTTCATTGATTTAGCGTGTTTGGTCGGGGGCGGAACTTTAGAGGCACTGACAGGACATCGTAGAGGCATGTCTGAGATGTCTGTAGCATGTCCGGTGCAAAATAGAAGTGTCTCAGCTTATGAGACGTAAGTGGACAGACCAACAGATGTTTATCTCCTTGATCCTTTTCAGTGTTGGGGGGGCACTAGATCCCCAAATAACTTCATATTTACTTTTCATCTTTGAAAGGTATGTTGACATTTAAGTCTTTGATTAAAATTAAATTTACAAAATAAACAATGCTTTCTAGGCTGCTGGAGGAAGGCAAAGTAACCCTGCAGGCCCTTTTCCACTGTTGTTTACCTTAGCCTTCGACCTAGACCTAAACTATGTAGAAGCTATTCAACAACCATCTCATTCACAAATGGCAATAAGGTGCACAATGGACATTCAAGTGGGTGAGTTTAATATGGACGTTCAAGTGGGTGAGTTTAATAGCATTTTTATTTTTGAAGTTGCTCCTCCCTGGTTACACAGTCTCATCTTTCCAGTTCTTGGTAACCATGAATTGTTTGTATTGTGACAATTTTTTTAGAAACACCCTCTATTGAAATTGCCGAAAAAGATGTCAACTGGGACTTAAGTTAACGTTAGCAGATGCAGCTGCGGTGAATAATAAAAAATTATTAATCGCCACTTTACTCGTCAAAGACGCGACTTTGAGAAAGAGAATATCTTAGATTGATGGGAAATAAAAAGCACGATGATCGCCAATAGATTTACCGTAGGTGAAAAACATCTTTTGTAATTGTGTCTGTGGCCTTCGTGAAGGGACAACAGTGGTGTGATTTACAGCCACACATGACACAGGAACATTGTGACCTCGTATTTTGCACCAGTGGACCGTGAGGGAACAACAATAGACAGTAGACTATACATATCGGGCTACAAACTAACAAGCCTTTCTTTTCAATGCTTGCATTCATGCTGCGCAACAGAAGGCAGCAGTTTGCATGCTAAATCATCCAAGTCAATTAAAGAGTCTCCTCTCAGGCTGTAAATTGCCAGACTCTGATCTGCTGTTGACCTCAAATCCCGATCCAGACAAGCCTCTCACCACGGCTTCCCGATCAGGATTTTTTCCTTCCTTGTACTGCTACAAACTGAGCAAAGTTTCGCTCTTGTCTTGTCTCACTCTTCTCCTACAGTCTGGCAAACATGAAGCGGGCACAGTGATGGAACATCTCTCGTTTGCTTTGTTAATCAAACAACTGCAGATTCGTTCTCCTCTTCTTTTGTCGCAGATAAAGTCTATCCATTATGCAGGAGTTTGAGCTGCAGTGATTCGTTTTTTTTAAATGAACAACTTGAAAACGCTAGTCGAGAATGTCCAACAGAGACTGAGGAAGCATATTTAAACATAATGATATTGAGGCAGGCAAGGTAGAGTGGTTTGGGTTTTTTGCTAAGAGGGTTGCGGGTTCAAATCCCAACCTCAACATGACTGGTTTGTGTTCATTCCAAAACATTATCTCATTATTCGTTCCTATTGTCTATATACGTTATTAGTTCATTCTTACCAACCCTATGAAGCCTTCAGTTGGAATCTTTACACTTTTAAGTTGCAGTGGTGATAAGCTAGTGGCCCTTTGGCCCAGAGGCAATGTCTCTGTCATTGGTGTGGAACCCCAGGGTTCACCTCCTGGACAAGTTCGAATCCCAGTTAGGGCGGTTAATACCTTCCAGTGGACTCACCACCCGCAGGAAGGTTTGGGGGGTTGGTATGGTGCAATGTGATTTGGGTAGCGACTGCTGTCCCCGCAACCCGGTAACGGATAAGCGGATGAAAATGGATGGATGGATGGATGGTGATAAGCTAAGCTAACGCAACTTTTGCACATAATGCAATTTTAGTTTGACTGAACAACATATGTCCTGACAGGGCTGTACCTTAATATATGATGAGAAAATAGAACTGTAACTAAATGAGGTCGTCCCAGTGACTCGAGGTACAAGCTCATACAAGGTTTTGTGTCTGCAGCTAAAGCTAAAAACACGACTCAGCTAGCATTGACAAATCCCTTGGCCGGGCTACACTAAGGTGTGAACACTTTCTTTGTAACAGTTATTTACTGATGTGTTAATTCAATGAGTACTAGGAAATAAATAAAGACTTCACAAACTTTGCAGATAATCTCTAACTTAACAAGCCTGAACAAACCCAGTTACTGAATGTGTTTAGACAGAGAGGTTGTACCAGCAAAACCTGAATACTTACCTCAAGGTTTGGTGTTAACGAGAAAAACTAATTACAATGACATTTAATCTGATCCTTATCTTTATTTAACTGGCAGTAGGAATACACTATGTGTGTTGAAATTGAATCTGCAGCTATTAACCACAGACACATGTATACATGTTACAAAGTGAGATTTCATCTCACTATTGATTTCAAACTTAGTGGGTTTGAAGAAGCCACAGCGTAACTGAGAATGTGGTTGGACATGGGTCGATGTGGAAATATTACTTAACACAACAGTTGCAATTAAAAAAAATCTACTACTTTGGTAATAAAACTTCAATTATTGTGTAGAGATAACGTCCGACACCTTGGATATTTCAATTTTTCTAACAATATAGTGAAGGCTTTAAAACTTATTTTCACCGGGGGCCACATCATCAGTACAGTTCCCCTTGAAGGGCCGGTTGTAAATGGAAAACTGTATAGATCAGGGGTCCACAACCCCTGGTCTGCGGACCACTACCAGTCCATAGGTCATTTAGCAGTGGGACACAGCACCTTGCTACCGGTCTGTATTTGCGGTCCGGTCTGTAATTGATTATTATTTATTCAAGCTACAAATATTGTTCATTGCTGTGTAATTAAAAAAAAAAACTTTTAATTTCATAGGTTAAGAAACTCTGCTGCACAGACTTCACTAAATATTTTTTAAGCTCCAGCAGGCCACAAAAAAACGGCTTGGTGGGCCGCATTTGGCCCCCGGGCCTTGAGTTTGACAATTATACTTTAAACTTTGAGAGGTTTTATTTCAAATTTAAAGACATTTATGTGTGAAAGTTTTGGGGTGGTCCTTGGCTCAGTAGTTGACGGATCAGGGTTGTTAAGCGAGGTCTATTTAGCATTAAGTAAACACTCTAAAAAACTCTACAGCCAAAGCGCCAATTGCGCAACCAGTTCCTCCTGTGTGTTTGGTGTTTCACAGATGAATGAAATAAAATGAATTGAAGCGAATAAAGCAACAAAGCAATTGTTGGGCCTTAACCGCCTGCTTTTAAACCTTTGGTGAATGCTGCTTTTATACTCCAACCTACCAGATAATCTACTAACTGACTAATAACCCACTCATTTTTATGACTAATTCCGAACTGTTTAACTATTGGGAGGGGCACACATTTGTGTTTTGGTGTGTTTGCTTTGGTAGTGTTACGTGACATGAGTTAACACATTGGTTCTCCAACTTTTTCTACTCTGTACCACCTGAGAAAACCTTGATCTCTCTGAGTACCACCATGATGACCAACATTAGAATATAGCAGCATAGACCTTCACTATCAGCTTCCACCACAGGAGAGATGTATAAAAATGTTTATAAAGATGTTTTTGTTTAAATGTTGTATTAATTGTGCATGGTATGTTTCAGATTTATTCAACTGAAAATGTAAAAATATGAATTTTCGCCCCTTACCACTAGAGAGTGCTCGTGTACCACCGGTGGTATGCGTACCACAGTTTGAGAACCTCTGACTTTAGATATTTTGTCGCCTGCTGAAGTTTTGAGGTGAAAAACCAAACTATAGATTTCAGCCAACATCCAATGTACTCATAAAAGAAACATCAAAAGTTGACTTTCAGTGAAACCAAGAAAGCACATTTTTTCTCCCTCTCTCCTGCCTTGCTCAACCAGAGAGTCAGAGAGCATGTGGCTCTAATTGGCTTCGTACCCATGTGTATATGGTCCACTGAAATCAAAATGGGTCAATCAGTGTAATTGTGCCAATTAAATGTCCAAACTCTTTAAAGCTCTACCTCCAGGTATGGGAGTGTTGCAACAACACTACTCAGAGGGAATTTTACCATCTGTGAAGCACATACAAGTGAATCAATGTGTACTGCACATACTGCACGCTCTTCAGTACACACTCCATACACATTATACGTACACGTACATTGTAGTAA
>NW_007585284.1:4582-6159 GCF_000523025.1 Cynoglossus semilaevis | reverse complement strand
ATACATACATACATACATATACACATTGTATATATGCACATTATACACACGTGGTTACAAAAATAAAAGGGTTGTCAGTAGGAACTAGATGGAAAACACTTTAACCTGCTTTACATTTTCAGAATCCACATGGTAACTTCTTCACTGTTGAAAAGATTTTCTGGTAGAACACAGATTTTTTTTCTTACTCTCTTGCTTAAACCTAAGTCCCAAAAGAGGAAAATGAGCCTTTTTAGCTCACAGGGATACAAGAACAGCTGCTTTATTGCTGCCTTGGCTGGTAAGTATCTGAAAGTTCAAAACAAGGCCTTAAGAACATGGCAGTGTAAAAATGAAACATTTGAAGTCACAGCAAGAACACAATGACTTGAGCACTATCATACAGAGAACGTTTTTATGTACTCAAGCTCTGGAATTTGGTTTGATGCCCAGGGTGTAAAATTCTAATGCCGAGCTCAGAGACTGCAGAAAATACATGACGCTCCACTGTCAAGTACCTTGGTCAGTTTTGGTGGCAGGCTTCCAGTTCTCAGCACTGATGACAGGCAAGCAAACCTGACCCTTCTCATCGATGTTGGGATGATAGATCTTTGTCTTGAATGTGATCTTGGGAGGTTTAAAGGGATACTCTGTCGGGAAAATGATTTCAATCCTGAATGCACCTTTGTCATAAGGAGGGTTGTCCTGGAAATGAAAATGTGATGGTTAGTGATGGGGGCAGGGTTTCTGGGCTACACTGAGATCCATCAATGGACAGTTACTCACTGGTACAATGAGACCTTGCCATGACAAAAGGTTTGATTCGTCAACTTGGATGTTTCTGAAGTTCTTCATTCCAGATTTGCGAATCTCATCAAGTTCCTGAAAGCAAAGGGAATAAAATAAAGAACAAGTATGCCTTGTTGGTCTAAATCAGTGAGCTGCAATTGAAGAAACAATTCAAGTTTTTATTAAAATAAAAATGATAAAATTAGACCAAGTTCCATTTTTTGGCCTTGTTATAGGTTGAACAGTTTAAAATAAGCTAATATTTACTCGAAGACAATGCTCGCCCAGAAACAACAAAATACTACAAAATAGGTTTTCATAAAATTGTATTATTCGTTATTAGAAACTGTATATTAAATAGATGTCTCCTTTGGCTTTACTTTATGTACGGCTGTTCATTGGTTTATTCAATCTCTCCTTCAGACCACTGTCACTTTTGGTCAAGGTCAAGGTCAGCTTTATTGTCAATACCTTCACATGTACAGAACATACAGAGGTATCGAAATTACGTTCCTCGCCTTCCCGTGCGCTGACAGACATAGACAATACTGAACGACGAACATTAAGGTGCAATAACAATAAGGTGCATGTGTAGCTTTAAGGTGCTGTATGGTCTGTAAAAATATATACATGAGGTACATAATAAATATAGTAATAATATAATTAGCAGCAGATGAGGTGGTAATAGTGCATTGTATTACAAGTCAATAGTGCATTTATGGCATTTCAACAGTGCGGTGGATATGTAAAAGAGGCAAAGGTACAGGTGGATGGTGGTGAGTACGGAGGCAGACAGTGCAGTGAGGGGG
>NW_007585284.1:0-4035 GCF_000523025.1 Cynoglossus semilaevis | reverse complement strand
TCTGGCTGTGGTAAGAAGGTCCACCTCTTTCCTGTAGTGAGTCTCGTCGCCCCTGGTGATGAGACCCACCAGAGTTGTGTCGTCCGCAAACTTCACCAGGTGGTTGGAGTTGTGGGTTGCTGTGCAGTCGTGTGTCAGTAGGGTGAAGAGCAGAGGACTGAGTACGCAGCCTTGGGGGGCTCCCGTGCTCAGGGTGATGGTGCTCGAGGTGTTGTTACCGACGCGTACTGCTTGCGGTCGCTGGCTGAGGAAGCCTAGCACCCAGTTACAGAGGGAGGTGCTGAGACCCAGCTGGTCCAGTTTGCTGATGAGTTGTTGTGGTATGATGGTGTTGAATGCTGAGCTGAAGTCTATGAACAGCATTCTCACATATGTGTCTTTCTTGTCCAGGTGGGTGAGGGCTGGGTGAAGAGCAGAGCAGATTGCATATTCTGTGGAGCGGTTGGCACGGTATGCAAACTGGTGTGGGTCCAGGGTGGGTGATAGGGTGGTTTTGATGTGGGACATGACTAGCCGTTCAAAGCACTTCATGATGATGGGTGTCAGTGCTACGGGGCGGTAGTCGTTGAAGCAGGATGGGGATGTTTTTTTTTGGTATTGGTATGATGGTGGCAGCTTTGAAGCACGCTGGAACGATGGCTTGTTCCAGTGAGATGTTCAAGATGTCTGTGAGGACATCCTTCAGCTCTTCCGCACAGTCCTTCAGCACCCGACCTGGGATGTTGTCTGGTCCTGCTGCTTTGCGTGGGTTGATGTTGGTAAGTGACCTCTTCACGCTGGCTGCAGACAGGCACAGGGTCTGGTCGTGGGGGGGTGGTGGGGTCTTCTGTGGGTTAGTGCTGTTTTGCATATCAAAGCGTCCAAAGAAGCTGTTTAGATTGTTGAGTAGGGAGGTGTTGTTTTCGCAGACCGGTGACGTGGGCTTGTAGTCCGTGATGGTCTGGATGCCCCGCCATAGGCTCTGCGTGTCCCTACTGTCTGTGAAATGTGAGGTTGTTTTTTGTGTATATTGTTTCTTTGCTTTCCGGATGCCACGGGATAGTTTGCCTCTCGCCGTTCTCAGGCCAGCCTCATCCCCATAAGCAGACAATAACCCCTCTGTCAGACTGGTCAACAGGTGTAAACCCAGAAAAACTAATATAACCTGCGGCAGCAGAGGAACTCCACAACAGGAATGATAAATGTATTGTCATGAAAACTCAGTTTGTCTGAAACCATTTAAAGCCAATATTCTGGAACAATCAGACAGTGGTACTTTTATATGAATAAAAAAGACTTAACTTTGATTTGGGCCTTTAATTTACTGGCTTCTCACTGACATGTTATACCAGGCTGATATGAGATATCTGAATGTGGCCTTACGTTAAATTTAAGGAATTTAAAAAAGCAACTGGTTTAAAGAAGAGAAAACTGAGAAATACGTATGTTAAAGACAAAATAGAAAAATGCCTACAATTTTGTCACCAATAAAGAAAAATATGGCCGTAGTTTAGTTCATATATACAAGTCTGTGTAACAAAGTTTGTGTTCAATATGTTCATGGGGGTAAGACTTTCTTTCAATAAAATTATTTGTTAACATTTATTATTCTTTAGAATAATGTTAAATGTAGTAGACACTGAGGTAAAAATAGGAGAATTAAATGTGGGTAGACATTGCAGTTAGTCATTACACGCATAAGGTTTAGTTAACACCGTCCCAGAGCATACACACCCTTATACTGGGTTGGTATAATTTCGATAAGCAAGTTAGTAAAGACTTTGATTTATTAACTGAATTAATCCTGTGTTATCAAAGATCGACCAGACAATACATCAGAATGGGTTCATTCCTTCTCCTTTCAGCAATAAGAACAAATACTAAATGTGGAAGAAGCAATTTTCTTGCTTGTTCTGTCAACTTTCATGCACTTAATGGAAAAGTAAATCATGTGGTATAATAAAAAATGTGTCAAATAACTATTTCTTCTGATGACTTGTCTTGCTCACTACATACGCTCGCCAAATAGCGTTTAATATTATAAAGTCTCTTGTTTTTCATGCAGTATATAATATTGACAAAGTAAATGTATACATGTATGTTCTGACTAAATAATACAATGGTAAATCATATTGACACACTGCAGGACCATAAGCGAATGAAAACATTATTTCCCTAAACGTCAGAGTGTGCCGTGGACTTGTCCAGGCAAATATGCAAAACCAAAAGAGTTCTACCTTCACTCCAGCCTTTTCATCCATGTTGTTCACATGGTAGCACGAAAAAGTTAGAGAGGTTGAGAAGTGTTGAAGGAGTTCACAAATTGAAAATAATGTTTGATTCGCTTAACCAAATGAGTGGTGTAAAATTAAAGTATTGGCGAGATAAAAGGAAACTTTATGTCGTTGTTTACAACTCATACAAATCCTATGTTGTACGTCTATATCACTCAAAGTTGCAACCACGGTAAAGAACACACTTGGCTTATTAATGTTCACAAGTGCCTTTACAATGGATCTCAGACTCTCGAGAGAATGTTTGGTTGACGCTAAGCTCTGAATCTAGCAGTTTAGCTGCTTAGCAGACGCCGTGTGTGTGAGGAAACAAAAGGCTGTGTAATAAAAACACTCCCCGGCGCTCCCATTTCCAAAACATACACCACAATTAAAGTAATCGTAAGCTGTTGAATAAAATGTTCGAGAGCTGTACGTCTTTGGCAGCTTGCTGCCAGACTCCCAGGCCTAATTTACCGGTGCTTCCCTACCTAAAGGTAATACTGGGTCGGCTGCTGGGTGAACAGTTGTGACCTCTCATTTTATAAATTTTAGGTTTATACCCGGTACCAAACAGCTCGAAATAACTGAACATCACTCTGTGTAAATAAAATGTAGTAATTTAAAATTTAGTTGCATGGAAAAACAGGATCGGGAGCTTTACCTTAGCCAGCCTCCTGCTCGCCGCCATCTTGAAACTAGTGTGCTCCCAGAATTCACAGCGCGGGGAACATTGGTCGTCCAAGGATGGAGAACAGCAGTAGTAGAATTTTTGCTCGAATATTCACTTGAAAATGACTTTAGTAAGAAACTTTAGTGAACAAATGTGACGTTCACCGTCAAATATGTATTTTTCTTCTGTTTTTATTTCTATGCTGCCTTCTCAAAATAAATAACATCATTTGATGCAGTTTTTCGGATACTAGTTCACTTAAAAGGATCAAAGTTGTCTTTTCCAATGACCAGCATTACATAAACCTGTGATGTCCTGTGCCCCCTGGTCATCTGCACCAACAGGACATGGTGGTCCCAAATTGTACAAGGAATGTTCTCATTATTATAGCAGTATAGCATTTTTGACTGACTACAAAAAACTTAATTTGGAACCTGGCTATATAATTACATAGCAACGATCACTGAAAAAACGAGTTTGACGTTGTTAAGAATGTTAGGCAAGGCCTGTCGCTTCAAGGATCCTTCAGGATAAACCAGCTTTCTGTGTCATTTCATCTTGTACAAAGATTTTTGTTTGCCTTTGCAATAAAAGTTCTTCAAATTACAAAAAGTGTCTTGATTGTTGGGATAATAAACAAATAGGACAATAGAATTCTCAGAAAAGTAAAGTGTGACACAATAATACAAGTAAGAAGAGGGTAATCTTTAGTAGCACTTATAGGCTGTAAGGTGAACCACGAAAAGTATTTGAGACATTGAATTCTGCTCCGACGTCTGGGAACTACACCTACAACTACACCATCTTCAGTTCTTAAAAAGAAGGAGTTATGTTAAGCTTACAGCAAAAAGTTTGTCGCAAAAAACCCTGCCCATTTTGGTTTTTGGAATTTGGTGCGCGAGACGTGACACGGTCGACACGTGACCGGACTACACCAATAGGGTAGCAGCTTTTGGTAAACAGAAAAGCAAGATGGTTGCCTGCAGAGTTTCATCTAGTAGTACCGAAGAAGAGGAAAACTCACCAAAAATGAGCTCTGGTCCCGTCCTTCCAGCCCTGTGCATAGTATGCAAGAAAAAGGACAAATACGTCGTAATGCAGACCTTACAG
>NW_007585283.1:5729-6172 GCF_000523025.1 Cynoglossus semilaevis | reverse complement strand
CATGTATGTTGTTCGGTGGCAGTCCCTACGCTGTGATCGGTCAGATTTTCAACTGACGTTCTAGCCTGGTGGTGTGAGCGGCGTCTTCAGTTGAAAATGCTCGCCATTTATAATATACGGGTTGCTAGCACTGGCCTTTATGGAGATACACCCACACGGACTTGATTGTTCCTTCCAGAAAGCTAGAGTTCGTCAGAGGATTCGCAGGAACCAACGCTGCTTACAATTATTCCTTTATGAAATGATGCTAGTCATGGCCTTTATTATGATATCTAAATTGTGTTGTTTAGGCTTTACCATTTTTGGTATATTTTCTATGAAAGTGTGTTGCGAAGTCTGACAATTCCACTTTCTTTTTCAAATGTGACCCATACACAGTCACATCAGATCCAGCTCACTCCCAAACTTGTGACTAGTGTGACATCATGTCATACCTTATGATA
>NW_007585283.1:4113-5683 GCF_000523025.1 Cynoglossus semilaevis | reverse complement strand
CCACTTGAGTATAAGTATAAAAATGTCCTTCACTAAAGTTACATTTGTAAACTTTAACCACGGAGCCTCGTAAAATCTGACCTGAGTCAACTTCCATATAAACCTCTGTTGTGATAGAGAGTTGTATTGTTTTGGCAATTTTGTTAATAGTCACCTTGGAATAAAACAGAAAATGAACAACAATGTTCGTTTTAAAGAGTTTATTGGAGAGTTTATTGGAGAATAATGCTAAGACCTGCAGCCCGGACCTGAAGCTCCGGGCTGCAGGTCTTACATAGAGCAACACAGGCAATGGTCTATACGAGAGCACCAGTTTGCAGGCAAGTGCATGTTACATTAATAGTGTGCTGGATACATTTGTGTGTGCGTATAAGAATATGAGTGAACGTTGGCCTCAGTACAATCGCCGCCTGTGAGAGTATCTGGCCTAACATGAATTCAGAAATAGGAAGTATGCGGACACACTTTTCAAGGCCAAGACAGGAGGACTATGTTGTCTGCAGATGACATTGTGATCTGTAGTGAGAGTAGGCAGCAGCTAGAAGAGAACCTAGAGAGGTGGAGGTTTGCACTAGAAAGAAGAGGAATGAAGGTCAGTCGCAGCAAGACAGAGTACATGTGTGTAAACGAAAGGCAGAACAGTGAAATAGTGAGGCTACAAGGAGCAGAGGTGGTGAAGGTGCAGGAGTTTAGGTACTTAGGATCAACTGTTCAGAGCAGCGGAGACTGTGGAAGAGAGGTGAAGAATAGAGTACAGGCAGGATGGAACAGCTGGAGAAAAGTGTCAGGAGTGATCTGTGACAGAAGAGTGTCAGCTAAGGTGAAGGGAAAGGTTTACAGGACAGTGGTGAGACCAGCCATGATGTATGGTTTAGAGACAGTAGCAATAGGCAGAAGACAGGAGGCGGAGCTGGAGGTGACAGAGTTAAAGATGCTAAGATTCTCTTTAGGAGTGACAAGAATGGACAGGGTCAGGAATGAGGTCATTAGAGGGACAACACAGACAGGAAGGTTTGGAGAAAAAGCTAGAGAAGCCAGATTGAGATGGTTTGGACATGTGCAGAGGAGGGACAGTGGATACATTGGTAGAAGAATGTTAGAGATGGAGCTACCAGGTAGGAGAAAGAGAGGAAGGCCAAAGAGGAGATATATGGATGCAGTGAGGGAGGACATGCAGGTAGTTGGAGTCAGAGTAGAAGATACAGAGAACAGGGAGAGATGGAAATCAATGATTTGCTGTGGCAACCCCTGAAAAAGGGACAAAGCCGAAAGAAAAAGAAGAATTTAGACAGTACATATATCTTAGATTTCCCAAACGTACGTACTGTACATGTTTTTTATGTATTACCCTGTATGTATTTATGTGTTGCAAAATGCCTTTTCTTTTATTTAAATACTATTTTCCCTTGTAGGCTAGAAAAATGAAAATATTGGAAATTAAAACATTTTTAATGTTTAGAGATTGGATTAAAAAATCCACGATGTACTGAGGGAGCAAAAGTAGAACCGCGATACAGAGAGGGACCACTGTAAGGTGAAAGTTATCACGTAATAACGTAAAACTTATCAC
>NW_007585283.1:0-1609 GCF_000523025.1 Cynoglossus semilaevis | reverse complement strand
TCCACACGCTTCTTGTGACCTTGTTGACTATTTTGAATGAAACGCTTGATTGTTCGATGATCACGCTTCAGAAGCTTGGCAATTTTAAGAGTGCTGCATCCCTCTGCAAGATATCTCACTATTTTTGACTTTTCTGAGCCTGTCAAGTCCCTCTTCTGACCCATTTTGCCAAAGGAAAGGAAGTTGCCTAATAATTATGCACACCTGATATAGGGTGTTGATGTCATTAGACCACACCCCTTCTCATTACAGAGATGCACATCACCTGATGTGCTTAATTGGTAGTGGACTTTCGAGCCTATACAGCTTGGAGTAAGACAACGTGCATTAAGAGGATGATGTGGTCAAAATACTCATTTGCCTAATAATTCTGCACTCCCTGTATATACGTGATGATTTAAATGTTATTATGCATGGAGGGAACTATGGATGCAGAAAGTCAGGCATCTGTGAACCCTTAGTAAATATGTGGATTATCACATGTATCGTATTGTTTTGTTTTCTTTCTGCAGTCAATTAAGCTAAAGATGTTCTTACTTTTGTGGGAACAAAACCCAGACATTTACATCTGTATCATGTGTGTTCATCTGTGTTTCATATTTGTAGCTTAACAAACCAGTGAAGCGAACAAACACGGTGGACTATTTCAACTTGAAAACTGCAGCCAAAGAACCTGCAGATGGCACCAAGTGTACAGTGGCTGGATGAGGTAAAACGAAGCCTAAAATGAATAAAATATCCCAGGCCTTGATGTCAGTCAATGTGACTGTGATCACCAGGAAAAATGTCACTCTAATTCCTATTATGACTTTGACCCCATCATTAACAAGGACATGATTTGTGCTGGTTCAAATGGCAAAAACAAGGCTGATACCTGTATTTGTACCTGCATTTTTAAAAATCTTTTTAGGAAAAAAAAAATCTGCCATTCTGTGAAATCTTGGCTGTACTGTACATTTTTATTACTTGCAGTGAGATTCAGCAGGTCCACTGTTGTGTAACGGACAGCTTGTGGGAGTAACTTCTTTTGGAGGTGGCTGTGGCATTATTGACAAGCCAAGGGTTTACACTTACCTCTCAGCGAAATACATCTTCTGAATCAAAAAGACAATGAAGAAGTCTAACTAATCAACTATTGTGAAATCATTTGTCTCGCCATCATATAACCCAGTATATCAATGACTCCAATTTTTCCTGTAATACAACCAATGTGTTGTGTTATTTTCAATACAATTGACTGTTTGAAATAAATTGAATGAATTACAAAAATAACTGTTTTTGGTGTTTAAAAAGTAACCCAGAAGCTGGGAAATATTTTCACATAATAATACATACATATATTTTTATTAAACTTTAAAAATGTATCTGTATCAGAGTAAAGTCTTTGCTAATAGTTTGGTAGGAGTTACAAGCTCCATTAGTTTAAATAATTTAAGATCCACAATAAAAATATTTTATTTCTATATTAAAAGACTTAAGTCACATAATTAAATGTAAAAAACCTAAAACCGTATCTGACAATAATACGTATCTGATATACAGTACGTCTGGTATATAGATAATTAGTGTGCTGCTTGTACGAAATACCAATAATAAAAATAATTATAAT
>NW_007585282.1:0-6243 GCF_000523025.1 Cynoglossus semilaevis | reverse complement strand
AAAGTCCTGTCAAACATCCGTGATGTCAACATCGAGCGTCCGACACCTCGACGTTGACCGTGTAGCAGTTGACTTACCGTCCACTGCTGACCCTCCATGCGCAGACTCAGTTTCCCAGGATCAGGTTCTTCATGGGGATTGGGTCCTTCGGGGTCCCTGTGGTCCTGATCCTGGTCTGGACCTGTCCCTGTCTCTGCCCGAATGGAAATATTGCATATAAAATAATTTTTTTTTTTTAAATTTAAAATGTAGTAATAAAATATTTGACCTGAAATTATAAGAAAAAAAAACAATATTACTAATAAAAAAAGTTAAAATATTACACACGTTTCTGAAATAAAATATAATAAATAATATAATAAAATTTAACCTAAGAATTTCTTTTTAAAATGCGCATAAAATAAATCTTGAAATATCGCACATAAACTATTACCTGAAATTAAAATATTAAAATATCGCAAATAAAAAATGTAAAACATTGCACAGAAAAAAATTTCAATAATCATATATTGGACCTAATATTAAAATATCGGAAAAAATTAAATTTGCATAAACAACATGTTACTGATAAAAATGAAAAATGAAAACGTTTCAGTAACAAAATATTTTATCTGAGAATTGTTTTAAAAAACAATCTTGAAATATCGCACATAAGAAAAAAATTTGCTATAACCTGATTAAAATATTAAAATATCGCAAATTGTTCATGAGGAAATCTTAAAAATTCATGTGAGAAAAACAAACAAAACAAAAATATTGCTAATAAAAATAAAAAATGTAAAAATTGCACACAAAAAAATTCAAAAATCAAATATTGGACCTAAGATTAAAATATTAAAATATCGGGGAAAAAAATGAAATTCGTATAAAAAACAATATTACTTATAAAAATTAAAAAGTAAAAATATTTTACCTGAGAATTTTTTTTTAAAAACTATTTTGAAATATCGCACATAAACAAAACTGCTATAACCTGAGATTAAAATATTAAAAAAATTGCTAAAAATTATATTTGTTTTTTTTAAATGCACAAAAGACAAAAACAATAGTAAAATGTTAATATTGTAAAAATTTAAATAATGATAAAAATTATTATTGATATCCGACATTTATGATAAAAATAAAACGCGATAAAAAAAAAACGTCCAGGTCTGTGTATTTCTGTGTGTACCTTGTGTATTCCCGTGCATTTACCTGCGATCACTCCTCCGGGGCTGTGTCCGCTGTCGTGGAACTGTTTGTCCGATAACTGCGACCTCCGCAGGTGCCGATGGAGGAACTCGCGTTCGGTGCTCTTCAGGGTTTTGCAGTAGATGCGGTACTGCCACTCCTGGTCGATCCTACGATGGAGAGAGTACTATGAAGTACCATGGTACCGTCGTCCAAACTCCTGACCTTTTCTACTCCCGGACGTCCAGACCTGCCCGCACTGTTCTGCCCCAGCGCCGATGATGGATATAAATAGTCCAGCGTTCAGGTTACCGACTGGGGCGTCATGATTAACAACAGTCAGCTGGACTTTGGAGTTTTCTACGTCAACACCAGGCGTCGACATCGGCCATCTACGTTTTCTTCTTCGTCTTCTTCTACTTCTACGCCTTCTTCTTCTACGTCTCCTACGTCTTCTTCTACTTCTAGGTCTTCTACTTCTACGTCTTCTTCTTCTACGTCTTCTTCTTCTACGTCTTCTTCTTCTACATCTTCTACGTCTTTTTCTACGTCTTCTTCGTCTATGTCTTCTTCTTCTACGTCTACTTCTACGTCTACTTCTACGTCTTCTTCTACGTCTTCTACTTCTACGTCTTCTTCTACGTCTTCTACTTATATGCCTTGTTCTACGTCTTCTTCTACTTCTACGCCTTCTTCTTCTACGTCTTCTAGGTCTTCTTCTACTTCTACATCTTCTTCTACGTCTTCTTCTACTTCTTCTATGTCTTCTTCTTCTACGTCTACTTCTACGTCTACTTCTACGTCTTCTTCTACGTCTTCTACTTCTACGTCTTCTTCTACTTCTACGCCTTCTTCTTCTACGTCTTCTACGTCTTCTTCTACTTCTACGTCTTCTTCTACTTCTTCTACGTCTTTTTCTACGTCTTCTTCGTCTATGTCTTCTTCTTCTACGTCTACTTCTACGTCTACTTCTACGTCTTCTTCTACGTCTTCTACTTCTATGCCTTCTTCTACTTCTTCTACATCTTCTACATCTTCTACTTTTTCTACGTCTTCTACTCTATGTCTTCTTCTTCTACTTCTACGTCTTCTTCTACGTCTTCTACTTATATGCCTTGTTCTACGTCTTCTTCTACTTCTACGCCTTCTTCTTCTACGTCTTCTAGGTCTTCTTCTACTTCTACATCTTCTTCTACGTCTTCTTCTACTTCTTCTATGTCTTCTTCTTCTACGTCTACTTCTACGTCTACTTCTACGTCTTCTTCTACGTCTTCTACTTCTACGTCTTCTTCTACTTCTACGCCTTCTTCTTCTACGTCTTCTACGTCTTCTTCTACTTCTACGTCTTCTTCTACTTCTTCTACGTCTTTTTCTACGTCTTCTTCGTCTATGTCTTCTTCTTCTACGTCTACTTCTACGTCTACTTCTACGTCTTCTTCTACGTCTTCTACTTCTATGCCTTCTTCTACTTCTTCTACATCTTCTACATCTTCTACTTTTTCTACGTCTTCTACTCTATGTCTTCTTCTTCTACTTCTACGTCTTCTTCTACGTCTTCTACTTATATGCCTTCTTCTACGTCTTCTTCTACGTCTTCTACTTCTATGCCTTGTTCTACGTCTTCTTCTACTTCTACGCCTTCTTCTTCTACGTCTTCTAGGTCTTCTTCTACTTCTACATCTTCTTCTACGTCTTCTTCTACTTCTTCTATGTCTTCTTCTTCTACGTCTACTTCTACGTCTTCTACTTCTATGCCTTCTTCTACGTCTTCTATTTCTACGTCTACGTCTTCTACGTCTTCTTCTACTTCTTCTAGGTCTTCTTCTACGTTTTCTACTTCTTCTACATCTTCTACTTCTACTTCTACGTCTTCTTCTACTTCCTCTACATCTTCTTCCACGTCTTCTACTTCTACGCCTTCTTCTACGTCTTCTACTTCTACGTATTCTTCTACGTCTTCTTCCACTTCTTCTACGTCTTCTTCTACGTTTTCTACTTCTCCGTCTTCTACTTCTTCTACGTCTGCTTCTACGTCTTCTTTTACGTCTTCTACATCTATGCCTTCTTCTACGTCTTCTACTTCTACGTCTTCTTCTACGTCTTCTACTTCTACGTCTTCTACTACGTTTTCTACTTCTTCTACATCTTCTACTTCTACTTCTACGTCTTCTTCTACTTCCTCTACATCTTCTTCCACGTCTTCTACTTCTACGCCTTCTTCTACGTCTTCTACTTCTACGTCTTCTACTTCTACGTATTCTTCTAAGTCTTCTTCTACTTCTTCTACGTCTTCTTCTACGTTTTCTACTTCTACGTCTTCTACTTCTTCTACGTCTTCTTCTGTCATCTTCTGTTCTCCTTGTCTATCCTTCAATAAATCCACATCATCTCCAGGGAACATTATCACACCTTCGTTCTCTAACTCTTACTTGAAACCTATTAAAGATCAGTACTGACGCCACCTACTGGACTGTTTTCTGTTTTGGCTTTAAAGGGTTGATGGTTTGAGTCCTAAATCGCAACTTGCAAAAAAAAAAACATTTGAAAAGAACATGGACAGGTTTCATGCAGTGTCTGTTGCTGACCTTGCGAGGGCGCTCTTCTCGATTCGCTCCTGCTCCCTCCTCTGTCTCTGTTTGTACTTCTTCACTCGACCTTCCCAGAGCCCTCGCACCATAGAAAGGTCGTAGACGGGGGCGTCCAGCTTCCTCTCCACGCCCATCTCTGCCGCCGACAGGAAGTCGATGCTAACATGTGGTCGAGTCGAGCGGAGAAAGAAACACCAGTGCGTTTTAAATGGTATTCGTATATGATGGTGGATGATAATACGTAATACAGGCATGGGCCACAAGGGGGAGTAGTGGAAATCGCTCTTGCCTTACAGCAAGAACATCAGTGGTTCGATTCCCAGCGGTCAAACTTTCTCTATAGATGTTCTTCACGCTTGAATCAGCAACAACCTAGCCTCGGGTACATTTTGGGATAATAAATAATAGTCTTGTGTAAATGATAAATGATGGGTATAAGACATGGGAAACCATGAAACTAAATCATATTATACAGTAAGTGCCCTAATCAAATATGATTTTAATAATATGCACTGCTTTTGGAAATAATCTTTCATTATTAATATCACATCTACTTTCTCAACTCATTTTTACCACGTCCAACAGGCATAATAATATTAAAAGGATAATTCAGCCTGAGAGAGACGAGGCACAAAACCAACGATGGTCACTGAGACGGAGAAAAGTAGAGAGGGATAAAGACAACTTTTTTTATAATGCTGATTCCTCAGTGGCCTCTATGCCAACTTTTACAAAGATACAATAAACACCAATAATGAACATCATAAACCTATAAATTAGGTTCACCCTTTCATTTATTAGGATTTCTCATGACACTAATGATACATCTCCGTATAATTACAGCCACTGGTTTTTATTCCTTCTCTTAATACTGTGTGGTTGATCTTACCTTTGGCACCTAAAGTCAGTCTTCAGAAATATGTAAGTATCAAACAAGACTTATCTTCAGGATGTTTTTAAAGTTAGCTAAATTAGCTAGGGTCCTTGCATGTGATTTGTTGTATTCCTTCCTATGTGATTTGATGAGTGATGATGGGTTTACCCTACTATAAAGCTGGAGCTAGTGATGTTGCTGGCAGTAGATGGAACAAGGTTGGGGAGTGGCTAGACGGAGGGGGGGGGGGGGGGGGGGGCAGAGAGAGAGAGGGAAAGAAGGGACAGATTTCCCAAGAGGGTGATGAAAGTAGGACAGGGCAGACCCTCTCACCCCACCCTCACCCCCCACACAGAGTGTACTTTATAATTAGACTTCATTAGCAACTGTCAGATGAAACTAATCAGGCTGTGTGTGTGTGTGTGTGTGTGTGTGTGTGTGATTTAGTAACAAGGCCTCAGCTGAGTCTGTGCAGTGATTAGAGTCTCCATCAGAGTCCATCATGTGCACACTCACACACACAAACACACACACACAACAGGTCCAATCTGTCATCCTAAAAACATGCTGCCTCAGTGTGTGTGTGTGTGTGTGTATGACACAACATGCTATTTTTACCGGTAGTGATGTGACACACTCCTAATGTGTGTCACATGATGTCAGGGCGAGTTCCTGTATCACCTTGATAGTAGTAAGCTAGTAGATAGCAGCCAATAAAATCACATCTTACGTAGTATTACACTGAAAAAATATATAGACACGGAGGTAAACGCAAGTACTCGTAGTACTACTGCGTATTTACCCATATCTGCATATATAAGTATGTGTTATAGCCGCCGTATACTTGGTTCAAATCACGTGACCTGCTGTGTAAGAATATTATGTTTTTTGTTGCTGTGCTAACATTATCGTCGACGTTTTTTCCGGTTAAAAAAGTCGACGATAATGTGTAGTCGCTAGCAACAGATTTATTCAATTAACTATGACATTGAACGTCCTTTTTGTGGCCAGCAGGTGGAGCTAACAGTACAGTTTTCCAGAGGAGTAGTTACTACTAGTCACACATTGCATTAGTTGATATATTTAAAAAAAATGGCTGACACAAGTGGTTTATCTATTCAGACAAAATGCTAAACTTTTACAAAAGAGTTTATTAAATGAATAAAAATTTATTGAATTAATTAAAGTAATAATCATTAACAGTTAATTATTAATTCCGTGCGCCGAGTCAAACTGCTCCAGGTTTTTCTTTTTTGTAAAACGCGGTGTAATCACGACGTTCAGAATCAAAATAGTTTGGACTAACGTTCAATATACACCTCAGTGTTTTTAATGACTTACGAGAAAAAACAACCAAATCTGAGTTGTCCTTTTTTTACCTGTTTATTACACCAACTCTGAACCTGGAAACTAAGTTTCGTTTCAGGGGAGAAATGTCCTCTGCTGGAGTTTGCTTGTTTTTAACTTCCGCATTTGACTGGGACGCTTCGCGCTGCCTACACTGTCAGACACCGCCCGCGCAGACCAACCCGGCGTTTAAAGTTGTGACGACGGTTTCCTGAGCAATCTTTTTTATTATCATTCTTTTTTTTCTCCGTTTCCTGATCTTGT
>NW_007585281.1:4853-6312 GCF_000523025.1 Cynoglossus semilaevis | reverse complement strand
AAAGCTGACCTTGACCTTGACCTTGAAGGGAGGAGAACACTCAGGATCATGTTTATACCAACATCAAGCATGCATACAGAGCCATACCCCTCCCCCACCTTGGCCAGGCAGATCACCTCTGCCTTTTGCTTTTCCCGGCCTACACCCCCTAAGACGCTTGGCAAGGCCCACCACAAAGACTGTTAAAATCTGGCTGGATGATACACTCACTAAACTACAGGACTGTTTGCAACAGACTGGGACGTAGTTGAACAACAGGAGCTGGAGACATTAACAGGAACAGTGCTGGACTATATTCTGTTCTGTATCGGGAATGTGACTGTGGACAAAACCACTGCATTAGGAACGGCTACAATTTCGTTGTACTGAAAGTATAATGACAATAAAGGCATTCTATTCTATTCTATTCTACAACCAAGTCATTGAGGTCTTCTTGAGGAAAGAAAGGAGAATGGATTTTGTGTTAAAATAAGTGTTTTGGAGGACAGCTGATTTGGAGAGTACAAACATTTTATTTATTTTGTTTATTTACTTGCGGATTTATTGATTTTTAAATGTGTCCGAAAATAGCCCGTTTTGTACACAACTGAGGTGATACAATGCCCAGTAGTGTTAATAGTGTGTTTCTGTATACAATTTCTCCAGCCATGGTGTCCTAACAAGCCACGGGCCCTGACGGCATCCTAGGGGCAGTGATTAAAGCATGTGCAGACCAACTACCAGGGATCCTCACCACACTTTTCAACCTCTCCCTGACACATGCCACCGTCCCCACATCTGAAGGCTTCCACCCCCCTTCCCCCATAAAACTACCATAGACAGCCTAAACAACTACAGACCCATCACCTTGACGTCTGTAGTTATAAAGTGCTTGGAGGGATCAGTTTCCTAGCTCATCAGAGACTGCCTTCCCCCCTCCTTCGACCCCGACCAGTTTGCCTACAGACCTACAGGTCTGCGGAGGATGCCATTGTCCTCACATTTCATACAATACTGAGCCACCTGGAGAACAAAAAGAGCTACGTGAGGATGCTCTTTGTGGACTACAGCTCGGCCTTCAATACGATCATCCCGGACATTCTATTCACCAAACTCCTGCAACTACAGATTCCACTCCCCACCTATATCTGGATTAAAAACTTCCTGTCAAGCCACCCACAGTGTGTGAGACTTGGCCCCCACCACTCGTCCACACTCACACTCAGCACGGGCTCACCTCGAGGCTGCATTGTGAGCCCCCTACTGTACGCCCTGTACACCTACGACTGCACTCCAACTCACCCAACCAATCGCATCATAAAATATGCGGATGACACCACCGTTGTTGGACTCATTCACGATGAGGATGAGACAGCGTACAGGGCCGAGGTAGAGAATCTGACACTCTGGTGCTCAGGAAACAACCTGACGCTGAATGTCCTTAAAACAAAAGAACTTATCATGGACTTCAGGAAACACA
>NW_007585281.1:0-4408 GCF_000523025.1 Cynoglossus semilaevis | reverse complement strand
CCCCTTGTTTGACCTGTTACCCTCTGGAAGATGCTACAGGTCAATCATGTCCCACACCACTGACAAACCAACAAGCTTCTTCCCCTGGGCCATCCGGACTGTTAACGCCCACGGACACACACACACTCACCCATCCACAAACATATAACAACCCCCCACCCCTTGGTGTTTCTTGGTGTCTTACCAACCAGTATTTCCGTTTTAACTCACACCACCCACTGGAACACAAATTAGGAGCCATCAGAACCCTACAGTCACCGGCAGACACCATTCCCACCACCCACAGAGGCAAGATGAGGGAACAGGGACACATTAGGACAGCCCTTAAGACCTGTGGTTATCAGCCTGCAGAGAGGGAGGATAACAGGAGGGGCAACATCATTCCGTGTCATTCCATACATCGCAGGGGTTTAGGAAAAACTTAGGAGGATCTTTAACCAGTCCAATTCCCCCTACACTTTAGACCCGGTAATACCCTGAGACAAAAACTGGTTCATCACAAACATAATACACCGAGAAACAAGCTGGACAGTGTGGCATACACCATTCAGTGTAGTGGAGTAGAGTGTTCGCACCTTTATATTGGGGAGACATAGGCGCATGGCCCAATACAGGAGAGCCAACTCTTCAGGACAGGACTCACATATAAAGCACTCTTAGGAACTATACCCAAAAAAATCACCTCCCATCTGCCAGTTTCACACATCAAAGAGGCATGTGACTGAAACCACTCTGATGGGGATTGCAACAACCCATCAGACTCCTAATGACTGTCAAGACTTCCCCAGATGACCCCAATAGCCCACCGAACAGGAGGTACCTTAAGCAACTTTTATCTTTTGTCACACCCACAGTATTAAATTACTGTACTCCCCTCCACCAGTTTAAAATTAAGAAGCCTGTTGAATGAGAGGCAAAATGTCTTCTCTCTCTATATATAGTCTGTAATTGTATTGTCTTCTAAACTTCACACGCAAATTGATAAGAGTGATTGTCATTGGTGTGGAACCCCAGGGTTCACCTCCTGGGCAAGTTCGAATCCCAGTTAGGGCGGTTGGTACCTTCCATTGGACTCACCACCTGCAGGAAGGTTTGGGAGGTTGGTGCGGTGCAATGTGATTTGGGTGGCGACTGTTGCCCCTGCGACCCAGTAACGGATAAGCGGATGAAAATGGATGGAATGGATGGATGGATGATTGTCAAAGTTATATGTATATATTTTTTTTAATCGTAACTATAGCATCCAGAATGTGGCCAAAGAGATGGTGCTACATTTCAATAAGTGCTAATTGAAAAAAGAAGTAACATTCTGAGATACATATATAGTAGATATCTATCGAGAGAGTTCTGTCTTTTATGTCAGAATGTTTTTTTTTTTTTTTTAAAGGGTGACTCCTGAAAAATGTAAGAATTCTGAGGATACCTTTTCAAAATTCAGGATGACTCTGAAATGATTTACTATTTTACACTTGACAATTTCTAACCTGATGAAAATATAACAAATAACTTTAAATACTGAGATTAATTCTAGGATTAAGCAAAAACTCTTTCTTTATGTCTTTTGAAGTGTACAATATTAACCATGCAACCACTGCAATATAACTCTGAGGCTACACGTCAACTACATCGTCTATTTGCCTCATCGTTCTTTGTGCAGGCGGCTATGTATAAAGCACTGTTTAGAATCCATTTGGTACACTTTAGAAGACTTTTAGGAGAATTCCTCTCTATCGGTAACTTTAAGTAGAACCACAGAGTTGTTATTGCCAGAACCACCTCTCGCAAATTAAATCTTATTGCGCCCCATGGATGCTAGTTCTTTATAAAAGTATTGATATAAAAAATGGGCAGGATATTTTGCGATGAGTTTAACGTAACTCGTTCTTATTTAATGAAGTTGAGATTGTGTAGTTAACCAGACGTCGGAGCGGAATTCAATTTCTAAAGGACTTTTCGTGGTTCACCTTACGGCGTAACACTAGCGATGTGGAATGTTGTTTTTATTTGGATGGTCAATCCCAAATCTGTTATAAGTTACCTGCAAATTTGGAAAACTTCTAGAATGGTACTTACATGATAATATCTTATGTCTTAACTCTGCTTCTGTTGCAACATTTCAGAGTGTGTTGCAGAAATCCATTTCAAAATGTGTTTGTGGTTAACAAATAGAATTAAGTTGTCTAGCCCAGCAAACCTACACACCTGGGGCAAGAGTGAGATAATGGCCTGCCCCCAGTGTGCAGGAATATAGCCACCTTTCTTTGCAAGGACACTCAAAAGCCTGCCATCCATGGATTCTGTCAGTGTTTTGATCTGTTCACGATCAACATTGCGTGCAGCAGCAACCACAGCCTCCCAGACACTGTTCAGAGAGGTGTACTGTTTTCCCTCCTTGTAAATCTCACATTTGATGAGGGACCACAGGTTCTCTATGGGGTTCAGATCAGGTGAACAAGGAGGCCATGTCATTAGTTTTTCTTCTTTTAGGCCCTTTCTTGCCAGCCACGCTGTGGAGTACTTGGATGCGTGTGATGGAGCATTGTCCTGCATGAAAATCATGGTTTTCTTGAAGGATTCGGACTTCTTCCTGTGCCACTGCTTGAACTGGCAGTAGCCTTCCAGAAACTGGCAGTAGGACTGGGAGTTGAGCTTGACTCCATCCTCAACCCGAAAAGGCCCCACAAGCTCATCTTTGATGATACCAGCCCATACCAGTACCCCACCTCCACCTTGCTGGCGTCTGAGTCGGACTGGAGCTCTCTGCCCTTTACCGATCCAGCCACGGGCCCATCCATCTGGCCCATCAAGACTCACTCTCATTTCATCAGTCCATAAAACCTTAGAAAAATCAGTCTTGAGATATTTCTTGGCCCAGTCTTGACGTTTCAGCTTGTGTGTCTTGTTCAGTGGTGGTCGTTTTTCAGCCTTTCTTACCTTGGCCATGTCTCTGAGTATTGCACACCTTGTGCTTTTGGGCACTCCAGTGATGTTGCAGCTCTGAAATATGGCAATACTGGTGGCAAGATGCATCTAGGCAGCTGCACTCTTGACTTTTCTCAGTTCATGGGCAGTTATTTTGTGCCTTGGTTTTTCCACACGCTTCTTGCGAACCCTGTTGACTATTTTGAATGAAACGCTTGATTGTTCGATGATCACGCTTCAGAAGCTTGGCAATTTTAAGAGTGCTGCATCCCTCTGCAAGATATCTCAATATTTTTGACTTTTCTGAGCCTGTCAAGTCCCTGTTCTGACCCATTTTGCCAAAGGAAAGGAAGTTGCCTAATAATTATCCACACCTGATCTAGGGTGTTGATGTCATTAGACCACACCCTTTCTCATTACAGAGATGGACATCACCTGATATGCTTAATTGGTAGTGGGCTTTCGACCCTATACAGCTTGGAGTAAGACAATGTGCATAAAGAGGATGATGTGGTCAAAATACTCATTTGCCTAATAATTCTGCACTCCCTGTAGTAAACACCGACCCAGGAAGACTTCCATTTCCCTCCTTAGGTCTGGAGAGAAGCCCAATTCCTCCTTACAAATGAACACAGGGTAGCTGTCCTCAGCCCCAGATTGGAGACCTTGGACAACAGTTAAAGGTCCCTGAACACATCACCTGGACAAGACTGTGCACAGACCTCATAATATACTTAGACATCACCGAGCAGGGAAGTCTGTCGGAGTTGACCGTACCGTGGTAGGAGCATATGGAGGAGGCACATAAAAGGAAGATGGCAAAGTACCAGGATCTGGTGGAGGAGTGCAGAAGCCGGGGCTGGCAGGCTCACTGCAAACCAATTGATGTGGGCTGCAAGGGATTTGCTGGCCATTCTATCTGTAAAGCTCTGGCAGGGCTTGGAGTTACCGGAGCCGTCAAGAGGGGAGCCATCCATTCCATCACTGAAGCCACAGAAAAAGCCACTTGATGGCTTTGGATCAAGAGGGCAAGCCCGTGGACTGTTTAAAACCGGGACTTGATCAACCCCAGTTGGGTCACCTGCCTGTGAGGGGGTATGATGTTGAAAGAACCAAAACCTCCAATGACCCCAGGAACATCACTGATGATGCATCCCAACACACCCTAGATGTATGTTAATTCCAAGTAAGTATGTGAAAACAATGAAAACATTTTCTTTGTTCTTTTCCCTGTTGAACTTGGGGCTTAAGTGACAAACTTACAAATTTTGGATTTTATTGTTTCTTTTAGAGGACGACTGTGGTTGGGGTGTATACCAAAGTAGGTCAAAAGCTTAAAGAGAGATGTTGTAATTTCAAAAAAATGTCCCATTTTAATAAACATAACATGGGAAGTTGCTCAGCTTAGATACGTTTCATTAGTGACAGTTGAAATCACGGGGATGACATTTTTTTCCAATAATGTCATTTCGGGAAAGCAGACAAC
>NW_007585280.1:0-6508 GCF_000523025.1 Cynoglossus semilaevis | reverse complement strand
TTTTGGTGTCAGAAGTGGGATCGTTTGCTGGTCCGTCCGGACCGAAGGACGTCGGAGACAAAGTCTTGAAGAAACCGGTACTGCATCCTTTACCTCTACCCAAAATTCCATTCAGAGAAGAGGGGACTGGCGTCCTGAGGCCGCGACCAACCACAAAACGATCTACATATCACTTCGGTAAGACGTATCTTTTCCATAAAATTGTAATTAAGTAGATCGTGACAGAATTTAACTGTCATTATTGTGGAAATATTATTATCTGATTAATATTACTTCTTGGGTGTTGGAATTTTATGTATATTGTGTAATTGTTAAATGGTGGTCAAAACCGGGATTAAAAAAAAGAAAAAAAACAAAAAAACAAAAACGTATAAGTAGTGTCAGGGGCACTGGAGGTTTAATCAGGGACTAAAAGAAAGAATCCGGGATTCTTATACCGTGTCAGGGACAGGTATCAAATATAGTCAGGGACTATAAAAGTGTGTCAGAGACACACAAGGTTCAGGGAACCTTAAAATATAAGATTGTGTCAGGGACACAAAAGGTTCAGGGAACCTTAAAAGAAACGTATCAGGGATACGATAGGATCCGGGATCCTTAAACGAGAAAACCTAGGTTGTGTCAGGGACACATAACGACGTCAGTAGTCAGGGACTACCAAAATGGGTAATTCTGGAAGTACAAAACCTCCTCCAGAAGGACCAATCGTACAGTTAATGATTAAAAAATATGGAGATAAGTGCGTAAAATACTTAAACGACTGGACCGAATCACACGGGTTTCCGGAGGGAGGTTCGTTGAGTTCGAACCAGTTGAGTAAATTAAAAGAAAACTTGCAAGTAGAAAGAGAAAAGATAATGAAAAAAAGGGAAAGTTAGTACAGACAAACTCAAATGTATGTTAGAACAGGAAGAGTGTCACAAAATATGGGTCGGGGAGGGTGATAAACGCGATCGAAAACAGACATGTCAAACGCTGCCTAAATTGCTTGATGATAATGACTCAGATATACCAAAGAATAAGAGCTCTTCTTTGTACCCTCGTCTTTCAGGGAATGGTGCATGTCGAGGTGACGACGAGACTCCCCCTCCTTATGCCCCACCTCCTCCAACCCAGGCCAACCTCTCCCGCACCATGCCTCCAGTGATGGCATCCACCCCCCGCCAGGGAGGATCTGGTCCTTCCCCTTCGACGGAAGCCTTTAGCCCTCCCCACACGAGAAACCAAGTTGCATATGGGGCTCCACCGCCATCTGGTGGACAACATGATGAATGTCTCAACTTCTCCAGTGTATCCGGCTCATCGTCTGATAGTCAGATCATGACTCTGCCCATGGTCCAGGTGGCGGCGGGAGGAGGACAGTCCATGCTGGTCTATCGCCCCTGGACTACACAAGACCTTATGGACGCAACCAGTCACTTGCCCCCCATCGACCGAGGTGGACGAGTTTTCTACAGCGACCTTCTCGTCTTCTGCCAACAGTTTATGCCAACATCACAAGAACTGAATCGCATCCTGATGCACAAACTGGGACCGACGAAGTTCGCCAAAATCTCCGCCGCCCTCCCAAGACAGGATGAAAACCTCAGCCCTTCACACCCTGAATGGGGCCACAACCGCAACAATGATTACAAGGAATGGCTGGAGAGACTGGGCCTCGCACTCATTGAAAGTTTCCCTGTCCGCTGTGAGCTCAGCAAGGTCACTGCCTGCAAGCAGAAAGAAGGCGAAGACGTGGCGGACTTCAAACACCGTCTGACCGAATGCTTTGACGCTCACTCCGGGCTGACGCCGCCTGACGACCCAGAAGGCCCAATAACACCGTACGAGTCCCACCTCAAGGCCATGTTTCTGCAAGGCCTACTACCCCACCTGAGAAAAGGGGTAGAAGATACCTGTATTGGACTCGACGAAGCTCGCCTCACTGAAGTGGAGCGCCATGCATCTCACGCTGAGAGACAACACAAAGCCGAGAAGACGAAGACAAAGAAGTCCAGAGAGTCTGAAACTCACAAGACCCAACTCGCCCTCCTCCAGGCGGTTACAGCACTTCAAGACCAGCCGCCAGCGGGACCACCGCAACATGGCTACGCCACAAGAGGACGGGGCATGAACCGAGGCCGCCGCCCATGGTCCAACCGAACCCAGACTGGGCCACGCAACCTCCCTTCCCAAGACGCCTGCTACTACTGCGGGGAATCTGGACACTGGGCTAGAGACTGTCCCCACCGACGCCATGATCGTCCCCCCCCGCGTCGGGAGGGCCCAGGCCCCACCGGCCGATCCAGAGGGTCGTCCAGATGGGGACCAGGACCCTCCAATCCCCAATTACAAGCCGACTTACTCTTTCTACAGGAGGGCGCAGAGGGGGCGTCTGACGTCACGTCAACATCCACATCGCTACAAGCTACACCAAAGGGAAGAGCCGCACACACACACACACACACACAAATGTCTACACGCATATCCACCCTAGGGACAGAAACAGAAGACCATACCACTCCACTCACACATGACATGCTATCCACTGCTATTACCACTCTCACGCAGAAAGAATCTCCACCTACTGGCACCTATGTACATTACACCATGACCAATTGCCTGAGTCTGCCAAAGTTCTCCTTAAATGTCTTGCAGAAATCTATTGAGTTCCTTGTTGATTCCGGGGCCACCCACTCTGTTATCAGATCAAGTGACCTCCCGGGGGTCAAGATGAGTGGTCGGTTTTTGTTTTCTACTGGCGCATCTGGTACCACTGTAAAAGAGAGTTTCACGTCACCACTTCGCACATTCTGTGACAACCCATTTACTGTTTTTAAACACTCCTTTCTCCTGTCCCCATGTTGTCCAATCAATCTCATGGGCCGAGACCTTATGCTGAGACTGGGCATTGACCTGGTGTCCACACCAGGAGGGGTTGTCGCTGTGCGCAAAGACTCGACGCCAGATGGCAACTCAGCCATGGAGGGATCCTCGTCGTCCGAGGAACAAGCCCTACAACTGGTCTGCTCTTGCAACGTCGACTTTGATGATCTGGTGACGTATACTCATGAGGGCCCTCTGTATATTTATCAATGGAAGGTGTTGACTCCGTATGATGTTCCTATGCTCAGTATAGCCCACCAAAGGGTTAACCCATCAGCAGTGTTTATGTCTCATGAAGCGCTCCACTGCACCTCCTATGTTTCCCCACATCCGGATGACAAGTACGAAAGCACTTTCTACTCACACATCCATGACTCATTGCAGTTAACTTCCGTGTTTTGGAACACGTGGCGCTGCGCTATCTCCGTCCAGCTCACTCCCACTCAGTATGACCTCTTCTTAGTTGAAGGCTCACACCCACACATCTCATTGGCAAAGTCCTCCACTGACGAGTGGCAGGACCGAGGGACGTGGGGGGAGGTTTGTACCCAACTGACCGACTGGCAGGGGACCGACGACCCCTCTGTCTCTTACTCTCCCAGTACACATATATACACACAACCATTTCATCACCACATACCTGCCCTGAGGTCACTGCACCTTAACGTCCCAGATGTGCACACTCAACTTACAATGTCCATGACTCCCACTGACGTCCACCCGTCCCTCTCTTGCATCCCATCTTCTCTGTGGGCTACTGGGAAATACGACGTTGGCCTCATAAGAGGTGCTGAACCAGTCGTAATAACCCCCAAGTCCTCGTTCCGCCCAAAGCGATTTCAGTACCCTCTCAAGCCAGAAGCTATTGAAGGAATCAAACCTGTGTTCAACTCTCTTCTAGAAGCCGGAGTCATCGTACCATGTAACGACTCTCCTGTGTGTACACCCATTCTACCTGTCATGAAAGCCAGGGAACCCCCGGCTGAACCAGAGTGGCGCTTTGTCCAAGACCTCAAGGCAGTCAACGCAGCAGTACATGCACGGGCTCCACGAGTTCCAAACCCATACACCATTCTTACTCAGATCCCGTCTGATGCTAAATGGTTCTCTGTTGTCGACCTTTCCAATGCCTTTTTCAGCGTCCCAGTGCACCCAGACTCCCAGTTCTGGTTCGCCTTCCAATTCAATGGCCAGGGCTACCCCTTCACCCGCCTTTGTCAGGGCTATTGTGAAAGTCCCACCATTTACAACGATGCTCTTTGTGAATCACTGTCATCTCTGACTCTGTCTCCAGGTTCCGCCCTCCTGCAGTACGTCGACGACCTGCTCATTGCTGCACCTTCTGAGGAACAGTGTCTAACCGACACCCTTGCGCTCCTCAAACACTTGGCAGCGGAAGGTCACAAAGCCAGCCTGAACAAACTGCAGTTCGTGAGAAGAGAGGTTACTTTTCTGGGACACATCGTGTCCGCACAAGGGAAAACTCTATCGCCAAAACGAATCAGAACTATTTCTCAGCTCCCTAGACCGGTCACGAAGAAACAACTAATGTCTCTTTTAGGTCTATTCTCTTATTGCCGCAGTTTCATCCCTAACTACTCGGAAACTGAGAAACCCTTGAGGGCTTTGCTTCACACCACCACACCACAGGGTGGACCTGATCTCACTTGGACGCCGGAGGCCGACGATGCTTTCGTCACCCTCAAGACGGCTCTCCAGACCCCTCCAACTCTGGGTCTACCAGATCCTCATAAACCTTTTACCCAGACTGTCGATGAGCGAGCAGGTTGTATGACTTCTGTTCTCCTTCAACCTCACGGTGACAAATTGAGGCCTGTGGCGTATTTCTCCTGTAAACTTGACCCTGTTGCTGCGGGAATGCCCCGCTGCCTGAGAGCAGTAGCCGCAGCTGAGAAGGCTCTCTTAGCCTCCAGGGACATTGTGGGCTACGCCCCACTGACTCTTTTGGTACCGCATTCTGTCACTCTTATCTTATCTGAACAGAAAACGTCACATCTCTCTGCTGCTCGTCATCTGAGGTACCACACCTGCCTTCTTGATATGCCGAACGTCACCGTTCGCCGGTGCAATGTTCTCAACCCAGCTACGTTGCTTCCCACGGAGGATGACGGCGATCCTCACGACTGCATGGCCGAGCTCTCCCTTTCTTGCTCTCCACGACCTGATCTCTCAGACATGCCTCTTTCCAATCCTGACCTTGTCCTGTTCGTGGATGGGTCAGCCTCTAGGGATCCGACTACGGGTCTCAACCACGTGGGTTTTGCCGTCTGTTCCAATTCTGATGTTCTCCTGTCCGACTCTCTCCCATCTCATTACTCTGCACAGGCAGCGGAATTGGTGGCTCTCACTGCAGCGTGCGGAGTTGCCGAAGGCCGGTCAGTCACCATCTACACCGACTCTCGCTATGCCTTCGGTGTGGTCCACGACTTTGGGGCACTGTGGAGACACAGAGGGTTCTTGAAATCCGACGGAAAGCCTGTCCTCAACCACATCTTGATTGGCCACTTGCTCGACGCGATTCTCCTTCCTTCCTCCATTGCTGTCTGTAAATGCGCAGCACACACTGGCCACGACGACGAGGTGTCCAGAGGCAACGCTCGGGCTGATGCCGCTGCAAAGGCTGCAGCTAACCGCCCGTGCGCCCCTCATGTGACCACTCTCTTGCAGGTCGAACCTCCCATTTCCGTGCCTGATGATCTTTCTGCATTACAGTCCTTTGCTTCCCCGGAAGAACGCCGTACTTGGTCCTCCTGCGGGGCCACCTTTGAAAACGGTGTTTGGCGAGGGCATGATGGTAAGCCATGCCTACCCCGACATTTCTTTCCCCACTATGCTAAATTGACACATGGACGAGACCATGTGTCAAAAGGGGGGATGTGTATGCAGATAAACGACACATGGTTCACTAAAGGGTTTTCAACCTACGCTCAAGATTTCTGCAAAAGATGCATCACTTGCGCCACATACAATCCAGGCCGACCAATTCAGCTAACACAACAGGCAGCACACCCTCCACCCACCAGACCCTTCGAGCATGTCATGATGGATTTCATTGAACTGTCCCCATCAGAGGGTAAGTCTCATTGCTTAGTGATGGTGGACATGTGGTCAAAATGGGTAGAAGTGTTCCCTTCCACTAAGCAAACCGCATCAGTAGTGGCAAAGGCACTGCTGACGGAAATCATTCCCAGGTGGGGGATCCCAGGTAAGTTGTCGAGCGACAATGGTCCACACTTTGTCAATTCCGCCATCTCTGAGGTAAGT
The DNA here is from genome assembly GCF_000523025.1 of Cynoglossus semilaevis. NCBI lineage: Eukaryota > Metazoa > Chordata > Actinopteri > Pleuronectiformes > Cynoglossidae > Cynoglossus > Cynoglossus semilaevis. The sequence continues at coordinate 358 of NW_007585280.1, read as the reverse complement.
AAGTACATAGGCATAGACCTGAGGACACATTGTGCTTACCATCCCGCGTCTGGCGGGGCAGTAGAGAGAGAGAATGGCACATTGAAAAGTAAGCTGGCAAAGTGCTGTGCCGAGACTGGACTTCCGTGGACACAGGCACTGCCACTAGTATTGATGTACATGAGAATGCGTAGACGAGAACGCAGCGGTCTCAGCCCATATGAGATCCTGTTCGCAGTCCCACCCTCTGTGGGGCTTCACAAACCGACAGGTCCGCTCCCGTCTACCACCCTCTGTGAAAACAACATGTTGAATTATTGTGTTAACCTCTCTCGAATGCTTTCAAACATCAGGCAACAGGTGGCTGCAGCACTTCCTG
>NW_007585279.1:5501-6509 GCF_000523025.1 Cynoglossus semilaevis | reverse complement strand
CCGTTGGTTTCTCATCCTGTTCTTATCCTGTTCTTATTCTTATTACCTCACGCCTAGGTGCTGTTGTTGTGACCTTGTGTTCTAACTATGAATCCAGCCATTGTCAAATTGTATTCTAAAAGTTTCTGTTTCCCATCACACCAAGTACTCCTCTTGTCACAACAAACCTTGGTTTTAACTCAACCTCGCAGCTCCTTCTCTACATCTGCATGTTTTCAGTTTTAGCTTTAAGCAGCATTTTATGTTCAAGCTGGTTATATGTTTTAGCACATCTCTTATGATCTTTTAAAACATGATTATATATGTTGCATACTTCTATAAAATATGAACACATGAATACATTTCATCCACAAAGTCCATGCTTATATTCTGGTTTCTTGGCAGGGTAATCCATTTCCTTTAGTTTTCAAAGTTTCTCTCTGCCTCAGTTCGCATTAATTATATTTTCATATTTCTTACTTTCATAATCAATATGGATTCCTTCGGGAAAAAAATTGCTAAAACAAACAGGTGACGAACTCATGACGTCCCGATGTCGTAAATTAATGGCGTCTAGGATCTCTGAACAGCAGCAGCAACAAGCACCTGTTGCGTGAACGTCTGCCCCCTTCGGTGCGGAATGGTACTGTTGCTTCATCTTGTGCCTTTTACGGCGCTGATCGGTGCGAACGTCCACGCGTTAATGTGACATATTAGATGTTTAACAATCGTGTCTCAAACATTGTATTCACAACATACAGAGTGGCAGCAACGACCACGTCCCGGTCCAATAGCTCAGCTTGTGAGGGAGGGTGTATTCCGAGGGGCTGAGCGAAGAGCTCAGACCTGCCATTTCTTCGCTTTATTAAAACAGGAAACGCGCAAAATTTGCGAGTTATGTCGACTGTACCAATATAACCCATTTGAAATAAAGAGATTACGGTTTGGAGCCCACCCACCCCCCCACCCCAACTCACCACATTAACGGACAACCATATGACAGGGGTCGACAAAGAAAACAACCCTAAA
>NW_007585279.1:0-1905 GCF_000523025.1 Cynoglossus semilaevis | reverse complement strand
TCAGCCCTAAGACTGTTTAACTCTTTGCACTGATTACCTGCACCCTTCACTGCCACTTTATTGTTTTCAATATGTATATTTTTTGTTCATTATGTATATTTTTCTAAAAGTTTACTTTAATTTTAGAGTGCTTTCTGCTTTTTAGTTCTTTTACTCTTTTTTTTTTTGTTAACTCCTTTTCTCTCTTTTTCTGCACTGCCACTTGCTACTGCACAAGTATGTTTCCCCCAAGGGGGATGAATAAAGCCCTACTCTACTCTACTCTACAGATGTCCTTGTGCTTGATATGAGTGAATGTAAAGGAAGTGGTTGGAGAGAAGATGAAAGTGCAGCAGATGTTTGGTCAGTAAACAACATTTCTTGGTGAGAGGATGAAGCGGCAGCGAGGAGAGGCAGTTGATTGGAGGTGTCTGTGGGATGATGGGGTTAATACTCCTCTGAGTCACAAGAGCTGAGCAGGAGGATGAGGATCATAGAGTTCGGCTTCAGTGAGTCATCTCGGTTTTAACCTTAGCTTACCAGACCTCTCATTGGCACAGGTGTACAGGTATGTGTGTCGTCTGGTTTAGGCCTTGTTCCTGGTCTTATGATGAAGTGAGTTTTTGTTGTTTTTCTCTTTGTATGAATGCTGCATCTGAAAAGAGTCTTTCTGGTACTGCATTTGGGTCCTGGCTGCTTCCTGCCATGTCTACACATGATACTATGTCCATTTTTGTGGTTAAAATTCAGAAAAAAATATTCTTTATTTGGTACGCCAACTTTTGATCACAGTAAAATCCTACAGATACGATAATAATATGATACAATAAGTTCCTGAAAAAATTCTTCAAAAATAAAATGTTCTCAAAAATGACTAAAAATGCAATTATTTGCCTAAAAAACTTTTTTGTGGTTAAAATTAAGAGAAAATTTACTTTTTTGCTATGCCAACTTTTGATCACCTTAAAATACAATACCAAAAATTTCATGAAAAACTTAAAAAATAAAGGTTTCTCAAAAATGACTAAACATGCACTCATTTGGCTTAAAATACTTAGCTGTCCATTTTTGTGTTTAAAATTAAGAAAAAATGTACTTTTTTGGTACTCCAACTTTTGATCACAGTAAAATCCTGTACTAATAATTTTCTGAACAAGTCTTCAAAAATAAAAGTTTCCAAAAACGACTAGAAATGCACTCATTTGCCTTAAAATACTTAGCCATGTCCATTTTTGTGGTAAAAGAAATTAGGTGAGGTGCTCAGTTCAACATCAAACTTTGAAAAACAAATCTGAGACCAGATCTTCAGGTTTTTTCTGTACTTTTTTTTACAGAAACAAAAAAACTTTTTTCCCTCTCTCTCACTCTCTCTACGGAACAATAAGTAGCTTCACAGAATGTCTAAATTAACATATAGTACCACACTGACCTGACTAATCCCATAAGCTATGCAGTAGTCCCATGCTACTACTCCATTTCGCCGAGCTTTCCCATCCAAGTCAATTTCACAGCCCAGGTGTGGAGAGAATTTTTTTTTCTCTTCCTTTTCATCTCTGTCAAACTCAATTTTAAAGAGTTCAGTGAGACAGCGGCGGTCTCTGTGCCGGTTGATCACATTTTCAATAAATTTAAAGGCGCAGCAACAATGCCTTCCTACCGATTACTACATGAATAATAAATAGGGCTCTGGTGGGAGTGCACTGTTCGGGCTCACTGTATATGTTGGTGTGTATTAAAGAGGCTGATGGTGTGTGGTAGAACAACAACTACAAACAGCTTCAGACACATGACATTGTTGCTCCAGAGCAGAGATCTGAAAAACAAACCTTCAAAACGGTTATCACACGGGGACGTTTCAATGAGCTGAGTTGCACTGAAGCTTGTTTGTAGAAAGGTACTTTTGTAGTGATGGGAAGACCGACTCTT
>NW_007585278.1:0-6529 GCF_000523025.1 Cynoglossus semilaevis | reverse complement strand
AAGTAGTTGTGTCCGCTCCGTGAAAAAAAGGTTTGTTCGGGACTGCACAGCATTTGGACGTTTTAAAAATTGTTTGTAAAATTAAAGAAAAAAATTTTTAACGTCTCCATTGACTTGTGTTGATCTCTTGTTTAATTAAAGAAATAAAATACGCATTTTAATTTCGATAGCCATTAGCCGACCTGGAACAGAACGGTACCGGGTGTGACGTAACGGCGAAAGTCTGCGTTCTTAAAAGTATACATATATATTTTTTACTTTTGAATTTTTTTTTTATTAATTCTACATTTAACCTTAAAAAATTCAAACCTAAATTCAAACACAAAATTTGTTTTTTAAGTTTCGGTTCCTTCGTGTATTGTAATCTTTATGCTAAAGGAAGTCAACCATGAAGCTAGCCTTGTGCAAAACGTAATTTCCGGAAAAATAAACAATAAAACCCAGTAAAAATCGGTGGCCGTCGTTAGACTTTAATCAAAGTAAATGTCTACACTCTTAGTGGTACAAATACACGACATTTTCCACTTTTTACAGCATTGATGTAAAAACCCGCGAAGGTTTAAAAAATATCAGCTGAAAAACCTTCGACGTGTTCATGATGAGACTACATAAATATATACACATTTATTTCCACGTTTATTTGTTGTCCTAGAAAAATCACGTTTTTATTATTATTTATGAAAAAACACAGAGGGCAGAAAAGTTCCTGAAAAACTGCTCACAAACGGAGTCCGTGTTGTTACCGGATTTGAATGGATCCACTTTTATTCCAAAATAATGAGGTGAGTAATGGAATTCATGACCTGTTGGGGTCGCTCCTGTGTACTGTTTAGTGCAAATACAGAAAGACTCGTTTCTTCCTAAGGCTTTTTGGAGGACTGTGATTGTTTTTTGAACGACAAGAGTATAACACCGAGTCAGGAGGTTAGAAAAGAAGTGCATGCAACAGCCTAGCTATAAAAGCAGCACAGATTTCAGACAACAAAATTCAATATGCGTACTTAAACTGTTCCTCAGTTTAAATAGCACTTAACAATACTACAGGTTAACTAACGTGCCCAAATGCCAGCCTTACTGTAGTGAACGTCTGCTCGTATTGAGAGGGTAGTGGAAAGTCCGCACTTCTTGGGTCCTTGCCAGAGCTGGGGACGTCCGTCTGGTTCCACTGTGTCCAGAGAGTCCTCTTGGTTCCGAAAGTCCGTTTCAGGAGGAAAAGTCTCTGACTGTCGATGTGCCGGTTCACACGAATACCGTTAGAAGGAATCCTGTCGCTTCTAACTTTTCAATAACTGCTTTGGTCGCAGCGCTACGTTACTTGTGTAACTTAATTACCGGTTAACTCAGTTAAGAAAAAGACGCTACTAGTGCATTTATCACCGTGGGCAATGGTGTCTACAAAAGCGCGTTGGTTCTTAGTCTTCTGAGACGAGCAGGTTTCTCTTATCATCAGGGTCCTACGGAGCGAAAGTCCTGAACAGTAGGGGTGGGCGGATCGATCCAAATATCGATATTATCGATACTAAGCAAGTACCTGGATCGGATCGATACTGTTGTCCTGGGATCGATACTTCGCTCCTCCACCAATTTCCTCAAAGCACCGATTCTCTGCGCAAATAGCGCAGCCCCCTCTCTCTCTCGCCCAGCGCCCCCTGCTACTCTCTGAGTCTCTGCCTGAGTGAGTGACTCAGGCACACTTTTAGCCCCTCCCCCTACCTGGCCACTGGCCTGCTGCATCCTGCCTGCCAGGAAGAGAGGGCGACGGGAGAGTGAGAGCAGCCGGAACCTAAAGCAATGGCAGAGCCAAACAAGAAGCGGAGCGCGGTGTGGACTTTTTTTACAACAACAGAAAAACACAGTGCCAAGTGTGATTTGTGTAATAAAGTGGTCCGCTACTGTGGTAACACCACGAATTTACACAAACATATGAAAAAAGCTCACCCTACAGAGAGCAACGAGCTGCAAGCAAAGAAGTTGAGGGAGGAGGGGGGGGATCCCCAAGCCAGAACACCCCCGCGGACACAGAGACAATGTACTCTGGCAGATGCTTTTCAGCCAAAAAATCAACAATACCCAGGTCAGGGTTATAAACAAACAAACTTCGCAAAAGTTTTGGTTGTCTGCTTCGCACCAGCTTTTTACGGGTAATTTTAGTACGCAGCAATAATTAAACAAGTTCTCGATGTAACAGAATTGGCATCAAACCATTTTTTTTCCTAATTAGTCAATTAAATTGAAGAATAGCTGCAGCCCTAGTTTTATTGGAACCCAAAAATATAGCTACCCATATAAAGATAGGCTCTATACCTCAAACCTGAAATATGAATATTACTGACTATAATAACTCTTTAGTGTTAACTGTTGAAGGAAAAGTAGCATTCCTATTTAGGCTATTTTCAGATTACAGTTACAGACTTAATCATTTTGTCATTTCACCTAGATAATTCACAAAGAGCCAAGGACATCACAAAGAGTATTGCCATGATGATCGTGAAGGACCTACAACCCCTCTCTGTGGTTGAACAGGAGGGTTTCAAGAATTTAATAAAGACACTTGATCCCCGCTACAGGATGCCAAGTAGGAAATTTTTCATGGGAGAAAAAATACCTTCATTGTATGAAGAGTGTTGTTCTAAAGTTAAAAGGTGTCTGGATGCTGCTCACAGCGTTGTACTGACCACTGACATGACTAAGCATCCACTTATTTATAAAGCAAAGACAGTGGCTCGTTACAATTACGGGCTACCACAGAGTTCTACTGCTGCAAAAAAAATTTTAGTGATAGTGGTTTGTGTTGTCATGGGGGTGGATTGGGGTGTAAGAAAATATTGATACACTGAAATATCTTAATGTATTATTTCACAATAGTGTATTGATATTCTACATCACTGTATCTTTTTTTTATAATTAATAGTTAACATGAAAATATTCTTGGTGTTGGTTCATTTCATTTTTGCTTTTATTCCTTTTGTAGTGATTACAAATGTAGCGCCGATGCTCTTATTTACACTTAAACATCAAGAACATATTTACTATTTACATATTATTACTGTAAACAAAAATAGGCCAGGATTCAATGCAAATGCTTTATCATGTTTTTAGGATTAAGATTAAGATTTCCTTTATTGGACCCACAGTGGAGAAATTGACAGTGTTGACAGCAGCAAAGTACAATATGCGGTATAAAGAGTGAAGTCTAGCATAGTGCTTTACAAATAAGATATCAGCTTGCAATTTTGTAGTTTTCCAGTTTACAGGTATAGTTACTTTGAGATATTGCAATTGAGATAATAAATCAATTAATTATAGAAGATAATAATACAGAGAAACAAAGACTGTACATAATGACAGTCAAACAATTTGACATGTTACGATTTTTACCATTATACTTAAATAAACAGGTGAGTGACATTCCACATGAGAATGGACATTTTTGCTATTACACAAGGTAATGCTAGTTATACAGTTATTGCACATATACAGTTTTAGTATGGTGTATTGATGACTACATACCCTGATCACTTCCCTCTGTATCTGTCTCTGGTCTCTCTGTCCTACTGTCACCTCCTTCATCTTGAAAAGGTGATTTCTCACGGCAGCTAGGAGCACACACAGGGAACAAGTGGAGCAAATCCGCTTTCTTCTCGTTCTCCAAACCAGCAGACAGTTGGCAGGTATGTCCATCACTTGATATGGTCACATATGTTTATTATTAAAAAACTATTTCACATGGTGTTTAATGACAACATGAGACACGTGTATCTGTCTTTCTTGCCTGCAGTATGTGGTTTATAGACCTGGCAGGAAGTGAAAGGGCATCAGACACCAAAAAAACAAACAGACACAGTCGCATAGAAGGAGCTGAGATCAACCAAAGTCTCTTAGCAGTAAGCTAAGTAAGTGATATGTTAACACACACAAAGAGCTCAAATACAGAAACAAAGGTCATTGTATTTACCTTTTATTTGTTTAAAGCTCAAAGAATTGTAGGTGCAATGGGTCGAGTGCTGCTTAGGAGCACTCGGTGTTATCAACCAGTCTCAAATTAATAACACAACCAGTCTCATTAAAGTTATCTTTAATTATTATTTTAACCTACTAATATAGCAATAATGTATTACTTGAAGTATTACAAATATACTAAAATCAATAGTATCCAATAACAATTAAATATCTGAAGGATTTTGAGAGTTCTTGGCAAATTGGGTGGCTTCAATGAATAAAGTAACAACACAGACAAACACAGTTTACAAAAATAATCAAATTTATTTATACAACACTGTCAAGTTAATGACGGTGATTGAACTCATAAACAATGATCATTATAACAAAACAAGGCGTGTGTGTAGGTGTGTGTGTGTGTACTTATGTGCGTGTGTACACGAGTGGTCGTGTACGAGAGAGAGAGATGTTGCCTCTTAGCTACCAAGCAAGCGACTGAGCCCTTGAGGCGTGTTCACATACGCGACTGCGCAGTGGAAGAAGAACTGCGAGGTAGAAGGAACGGCAACAGGAAACACGTGAGGCGTGTATGCGCTCACGGAGGTGTGAATGGGTGTTGTGTACGCGCACCAAGATGCGCTCAGGTACAATGAAACAGTGCTTGTGATGTTATCAAAGTATATGGGGGAAGGGAGGCGTACCGCGTGGTCTACTCCAGACAAAGGACTTTGTCGGAGTTTTCCTGATCCCAATACTGATAACGTTACAAGTTAACACTGAAATACTGACGGTGTACAAGAGTATAAGACCGAGTCAGGAGGTTAGAAAAGAAGTGCATGCAACAGCCTAGCTATAAAAGCAGCACAGATTTCAGACAACAAAATTCAATATGCGTACTTAAACTGTCCCTAAGTTTAAATAGCACTTAACAATACTACAGATTAACTAACGTGCCCAAATGCCAGCCTTACTGTAGTGAACGTCTGCTCGTATTTAGAGGGTAGTGGAAAGTCCGTGCTTCTTGGGTCCTTGCCAGAGCTCGGGACGTACGTCTGGTTCCACTGCGTGCAGAGAGTCCTCTTGGTTCCGAAAGTCCATTTCAGGAGGAAAAGTCTCTGATCTGGTCTCGTAGGGGTGCTCCACCATTTGGCGAACTGAAAGGAACAACAAATATATAATTATTATTAACAAAAGGATGAAGCGATGCATCGTGACTGGATTAAAAAAAAAAAGAAAGATACAAATGCGAGAAAATTCACATCGATTCTTGCGCCAAGGCATTAGGAGTAGGCTGCAGTATCTCAAGAAGTCACTGGTCATACCATGACACTACATACTCTACTACAGCAGGTGGCAGTGTGCATCTAAAAACGGTGGTTGTGACGCGCTATTAAACCCAAACATCAGGTTCCTACGTAGGCTAAGAGACATTCAGGTGTAAAAAATAAAATCATATCGTGAGTTGAGTGTATAATTACATCCTTAATTATTAATATTATTAATTACTATTATCATCATGCTAACAGAGGCAGACTTACTGAAGTCTTCTGGAAGCTGCGGAAACTCATAAATGTGTTCGCACGTGTTGCGGCTGTTGGGAATGCAAAAGCCGAAGTCGAAGTAAAAGTTTTTCAGGAGGCGTCCCTGGAAGTAATGCCTCTCGATCATACGGAAGCTGTTCATTGGCTGATCCCCCACGGTGAACTCCACACTGCGAATAAAAACAATGGCGCTCATCATACAATAAACAGGATTAAATACTTGGTAAAAAAAATGACCTAAAATAAATAATGTTTGAATCCATTTCCTTACGTTGCACCGACTGTTTGCAGTTTGAGGAAAGCCGGTGTGAACTGGTATCGGACAAAACGCCCTGCGCTGGTGTCAACGTCTTCAACGTCATCTTCACTTGTCACTGGTCCTAAACCACAACACACACACAAAAAGTAGTAAAAACGAAGTACGAATGTCTGATATTAACTGTTTGCAGATATTCGCGATATTCGCAGCCGTTTACCCCCAAAACTGTGGTAAAAGCCTTCAGACCCTTGAAGCAATTCCAGCATTGTTACGGATATGGACACTCACACGGATGTTACATAATTATACTAATATCGGGCCGATAATATGACAGATATAAGCATAATTTTAAATGTTATTTCATAATATTACAATATTATCGGAAATCGCTAAAAACAAGTTTTCTATTAAACTAGTACACGTGAATAACTAGTACTACGACCAAGACCAAACATGCCAGAACAAACTCAAACTCACCACTATGGGGCGGCTTTGCGATCTCAAACAGGACCGTCCCAGTCTCCAGATCTCGTATTTTAAAACGTGTGAAGTCAATGTTGTAGACGTTATCTTCTGGTTTGCAAAGGTAATCTGGAAAATGAAAAAAAAATGAAAAAAGCGTCAGTAAAAACACAGACATCTTGAGAATACACATCGTTTACACACACGTTTTATAACCGGGTTGCTATTTCCATACAAACTACGATAGGTAGCTTAAACTGTAACTTTATCATGAGCACATATACACCGCGGTGAAGTATCGAACTACCGATACATTTTGAAAATAACA
>NW_007585277.1:0-6563 GCF_000523025.1 Cynoglossus semilaevis | reverse complement strand
AAGATGGACCAGAATAAACACCTTAAAACAGTAGTTAAAATAAAAACAGGAAAAATCAGATAAAAAAAAAAAAAACTTACAATAATTACAAAAAAAAAAAAAAAATCTAGATTGGTCCTATTTTTTTAGAGGATGAAATCATTTTGCTTTGATTAATAATTTTGGTCTTTTCTTCCTGCAGGAAGTCCATCCACCAGTGGAGGAGAGAAGGTCAACAGCAGCGTTTCCACGACGACACAAACGTGTAAAAATACAGAGATTGAGACGTGAGTTTATCAACTGATCCTCATCTCTCTGTCAGTGATGTCACCGCGTTGTCTTCCAGTCCAAACTAATGTGTCTGGTCTCACTTCACGACACACTCCTCCTGCTCAGAGTGCATTCTGGGAAATCTGTGAATAACGGCCAAAGGAAGTGGATTTTAAGACTCTGTCCCCTCTCCCACAATACTTTATCAATATGATGACATCATCAGTCAATATGATGTCATCATCTATGATGACATCATCAGTCAATGTGATGACATCATCAGTTGTACGATAGGAGGCGGCTCACAGCACCGTGTGTGTCCACACGTCCTGTGACCGTGGACGTGTTTGTACGTCTTTCTGTATCCGTGTGTGGGACCCTGACGTCCCACCCTGTCCCTCACCCCCTCCCTCTCTCCCTCCCTCCCCTTCCACCACACACACTTATGATAAATGAGACAGCGAATGCGGCCGATGTGATTGCTGCTAAATTTCATGCTCAGTGTCCATGTTGGCCAGCGAATAATTTAATCTGTCTTCGATTTATAAATGACTCTCCTGTGTCGGCCTAACTCACCCGCCCTCCCCTCTCCTCCCTTCCTGTTACTGTCCACCCATCCATGTATGTGTGGGTGTGTGTGTGTGTGTGTGTGTGTGTGTGCAGGCTCTCAGACGACTCCACGCTGACAACTCTGGATGCGCTCAAAGCTCGGATACGGGATTTGGAGAAACAGTTGTCTAAAGGAGACAGATTTAAATGCCTCATCTGCATGGTGAGTGTGACGGGGAATTAAACCACACACACACACACAGTGTAGTAATGCAGAGAGTGATGAGTCCTGCAGGGACGTGGAGCGTGTCTCGGACTGATTCATGGAGCAGATGCAGTATTTGTACTTCGTTTGTATCGTAAATACAGTAACAAACAAGTCATAAAAATATTTATAATGAAATAAAATTGTTGACTGACAGAAACGATGACACTGCACTGTTTGATATTTGTGTTTTGTTGAAGAAGTTAACGTTTCAGAATATGTTAAAGATTCTTACATGTTTATTTGGTTTTTTATAGAAACAAATATAACCATCTTTAAAACATTTTTGAGCAGAATTTATATATTTTTTTCTCCCATTTTGCCTCAGTTTATGTTGAGTTGTTTCATTCATTTCACATGTTTGACATGTTACATATATTGACAGTTAAAATCAATGCAGTTTTACCATCTATTTTTATGTCATTATTTCTTTCACCCAAGACTTTTGAGTTTTGAACACGTTCCTACATTTGGACCAAATGTTACATTTGACGTTCCTACATTTGGACCAAATGTTACGACAGTCAGTTAATGACATTAAATCTTTATTTAGAAAAATAAAAGAAAACGTTATATTAGTAAATATTAATTAATTTTACAAATAGAAACGTCAACTGTTTTGAAGTGATGTATCAGGAGCAGCTGCTTCTTCTCTACAGTCGTTATTCCAGTTTCATGTGGCCCTCTAGTGGTAACGTTGTGTACTGCGACAGGAAGATTCCCACAATAACCACTTGTCTGTGTCTGTGTCTGTGTGTGTCTGTGTGTGTGTCAGGACACGTACACAACTCCACTCACTTCCATCCAGTGCTGGCACGTTCACTGTGAGGAGTCTGTGTGTGTCACACTGGTAAAAAAAATAAAATAAAATTAAAAAAAAATCTCATTTACATAAACATAAAATGATTTTAAAAAAAATTAATGAAAAATTAATGTAACTAAAATGTTTAATTCTCTTCCAGGGAGCGAAGAAGTTGTGTCCTCAGTGCAACACCATCACCTCACCTGGAGACCTGAGGCGTGTCTACTTGTAAAGAGCATCACTGACTGACATCCCGGCCCCTGCGTGTCTTCTGTGTTGGATTTCACCACCATTGAAACCTCCTTTATTTTCCTACGCTGTCATGAATCATGTTTGAAGATCCCTGGGAGAGCGAACAGAGACGGGACAAGGAACGCTGAGCTCAGTCTGTGAGTGAGGAAGAAAACTAGTTTGAATAAGTGACTGAGCTGCCTTCACGTACTCTCCCACCCCTCTGGCCTCACAGTCAGTGGAAAAGGTAAGGCAGAGTCCTGCGGAGCTGCAGCTCCCTCTACAGTTTAATCTGGATGAGACGTGGAACTTTCACTTTTCTGGAGCAGGACATCTTAATACAGAATATAAAGACGTTTTCTTTTCTTCGTTGAGCACCAGACTCTGACCCTGACACCGTGACAAAGTTCTGTTTTTGAAGAACAAAATCTGGACTCTCCTGCGCCTGTTTCTGCATAAACACTTGTGGGGGAGGGCACTAAAACTGAGCTTTCCAACCAAATTAACAACAAACTTTAGGAAGCTGTTTGCCTCTCATTCTTTTTTCTTCCTCTTTTGAAGTAAACCAAAATGGTGCCCCCTTCAGGATGCAGAGCAAGCACATGTAATATAGGTCTATGTATGTTTACAAATGTTGAGTGTAAATGACATAGATGCAAAACAGGATCAGATGCTGAAGAAAATAATATCAGTTCTCTTTTTTCCTTTTTCACATTTGCAGGCCTGCGGGTCAATAAAAAAATGGCTCAAGGGAAAAGAAAACTGTATTTTATAAGAAAAAGATGATTTCCAGAGCTGTTTACTTTACTTTCACTGTACAGAAATAAGAAAAAAAAGAAAATTACTCCAGAGTAGGTGGTCAGAATGTAGCTGGTGTCATTTTTTCTGCAGAGTTCTAGAGACTTCTCCTACCTGAGGATCCCTGCAAAGAAGAATATTGGACATTTGTTCCTGTAGTTGCAACAAATGTCCAGCAGATCCTGTGTTTACGTTCTCCCTGACATCATTTGCGTAAATCAAAGCCCTTACCCAATTTCCATTCTTCACATGTGGCTGCACTGCAAAAAAAAAATCTCTGGAAATGACACCCCCTACAGGCAGGGTAAGGCAGTTAAAGGACGGCCAAGGCTGAAGCGGCGACCTCAACATTTCCTCCTGTCTACGGCAGCAGCAGCCAAGGTGGTGGTGGTGGTGTTCTTTGTGTTTGTAAAACTATGTATTCTGTGACGTCTGTATTGTACAAAAAAAGCTGATTTAAAAAAAAATGAAATAGGGAAAATGACAAAAATAAAAATGATCGAAAACCATGAGTGGCTGTGTTGAGACGACCAGGGGACGAACACCGGGCGGGTGCCGTGTTGACTGGAAAATAATTATTTGACGTGCATTTTGATCAGACGGTGTGTTATGTCAATGTCAGTGTTCGCTTTTTGGACGCACCTGAAGTTGATCGTTACCCTCTTTGAAAGAAAAAAAAATCCTCAAGGCGAATGATTGTGGACAGAGACGAGGTCACTGTCCTCTGGACAGTGGTGTCATGGCAGCCCAGCTCACAGTGACGAACTTCTCCCATTTGGCTGCGATTTGTTTTTCTGCTTGGTATACAACACTGAAGAAGAAAACAAGGATGTGATGCTGCGCTGTCGCAGCTCCGTTCCTCCGCTCTGATCTTCCACTGATTCCAGTCTGCCCCAAAGACAAATTGCACAAGAGGCTTGTGTCGGAACTAATTTGTGTCTTGTATATTCTTGGAAATGGTACATGTTCTTTCCCATTTGTAAACTACATTTGACATTAATTAAATGATTGTAAATCTCATTCACACCATTGACTTCTTCCTTGTTTCATTTGCTGCTCATCACTGTCAGGTCTCCTACGGCGGAGGTATTTTAGGACGTTTCAGATGAGGACTTTGTTGTTTGTTCCTGTACAGGTCATTATCTCAGCACATTAATTCAGATCAATGAGTCAGAAAACAAATACAATTTTAAAATATTTCCCATTGACTAAAAAAGTCAATGGGAAATATTTCTACTCAGTAAATGTGTATGATTTGAAATGTACTAAAAATCAAATTTAAAGGAAAGTATGAGGTAAAGAAAACCCTGTAATGAGTGGTTTGTAATTAGTAGCTTGAACGGTGTCACTGATTGGCTGGTCATCAGATACTGTAATATTGATGGTGTGGGAATTTAGGAGCTGCAGCTCGTAAGTTGCTCTGGGCTTTGAAGATTTTCTTCCCTCATTTATTGGAAAACATTTCCACTTTAACACCGACTCATTTGTTGACTGCGTTATAATCACCTTTGTGGACTGAGAGGAATTAGACCTGCAAAGAAGGTCTGGCTGAATCAGAAACTGCAGTTTTTGATGCTGGACGCCTGGTTTCCATCAGGTAAAGAAATCCACGTACAGTATGTGCACGCTGTGTTTGAGCGAATCATTAAAACAAGTGTTGTCAGATGGCTATAAAGTTTAATTGCAAGGGAGGAAACCACAGCAGGAGGTTATTGTTGCATAAAACCCAACTGTTGTGATTATGGTGGCTGGCGTGGGCGTAGAGCGGTGTGCTGGTAAAAACCTACCACAGTAAAACCTCAATGTCTTTAAGCATTTCTGCCATAGTCAGTGTGGGAAACATCTAACTGGGAGAAACCTGCCTAGATCATATTGTCAGTTACACGTCTGCAACTTCATTCAATACAGAAAAACTATTTCTCTTGTATATGTATACAATACTAAAGTTGTGTTCAGCTAAAATTGAAAAATGCCAAGAAAACAAATCTCATAATTTTCCCCAAAAAGTCAGTTTCCCCTAAACATCTGAAAATGCCAGTTGAACATGAGACTTGGATTAAAGTCCTGGCCTTTGTCAACATTGCGGTGTAATTATTCTTCTGTACAACATTAATCTTTCATGACAAATATATAGGTTATTTCAAGCTGCGTACGAGGAGGAGTTTGGCTGGAGTCAAAGGTCATTTTGGTCCCATCAACTGTGTGGCTTTCCACCCTGACGGCAACAGGTAAATGACACCAACACAGCTTTTGATTGTGTTATTCCAGCTCGTTCTTGTTCTTCCATTCGTTGTGCCTCCTCTGCTGTTTTCATTAACAGACAGTGCAGTGGAGGAGAAGATGGACACGTGAGGTGGAGGCCTGAAGTGTTAGACTTGTGGACACAGCAGCTTGGACTCTGTCAGGGAGAGTGAAGCAAATGACTTGTTGTTTGCTGGACTTGTGTCATTGCAGTGACTTTCATTAAAAAGTTATGAAAAGAAATGGTGTTAAGCCTTTCACAGGTATTGACAACTAAAGAGTTAGTGACACCTACTGGACAAATCCAGTACAGACAAGATTGACTACAGCCAGAACAAGTATTAGTGTTATTGCATTTACTTTATTTATCTTTGCAGAAGTGAAGGAGGAGGAGGAGGAGGAGGACATTCAGGTTTGTGCTAGATGGAGGGTTGTTTTTGACTTTGTCCAAATAAAGTATTTTTTATTTGTTACTTGAGTACTAAGTAGTGGCACAAAGCAACTGAGTGGTTTACTTAACTAGATTGTAGTGGTTAATTGCTTTTATTTTTTTTATTTTTTGTGTGAATGTAAGGCTATATAAACGCTCACACTGTCACTCACGTACAGATGCCAAGCCACCCACACCCACTAATGTGCATTTTTGTGCAAACACAAAACACATCCATCATCTATTTACACTTTATGTTGTATATTCCCATGATTCATCACAGTCCAAGTGTTTATTTAGCCACTGGCCAGTTATTCATTGTCACCTTCAAAGCACTATCTCGTCCTCTGGGTGGAGTGATGTGTTTGAAGGTGAGGTGAAGAAGGAGTAATAATAATAAAAAAATAACCAAAATATACTTTACATGTTATTTTGTACAGTTTGTATATTTAACTGTATATACTTTGTTTTTTAAAATCTTTTCCTCTAATAAAGTACATTCAGTTACGTTCTTGTCTTCCCACCTGCTGAAGAAGCACAGTCTTTTATTATGACCTGGCAAAAGCACCAACATCAGTTCAACAGGAGCTCGTGCTCAGGTAAGGCAGCAGGTGTAACACGGGTGAAACAGCTTAACCACTGATCAAGGTAAGGTTAGGGTCAGAGGGAGTTGTAGTCAAATGAATAACTTAAAATATAATAAAATAAACCAAATAAAAAGAAATTAATTGTATTGCAAATAAGCAGAAATATAAAAGGATAAAACTATAAGTAGGAACAGAAATATGTATTGATTCAACACAACTCGTTTTAGATCAAAGCTAAACCAAAATGAACGATTTTAAATAGTTATACAGTGAATAAATCAAAGGGATACTATATCAACCTGGCAGTCATTTTACTTAAAATCCCTTTTTAATAAATAATTGTGCGTTAACATTCTATTGTCTGAAAAAAGTAAGTAATACTTGGCAAAACCTGTTTTCATTTAAATCAAA
>NW_007585276.1:2998-6590 GCF_000523025.1 Cynoglossus semilaevis | reverse complement strand
GGATGGAGAGGGACGGAGGTTCTGTGGAACAGGAAGGGTTAAAAGATGAGAAAGAAGTTAGTGGTTTTTAAATAAGCAGTCCAGTCCAGTCCAGTCCAGTCCAGACCAGACCCTTCCAGTCCAGTCCAGTCCAAACTAGTCCAGTCCAGTCCAGTCCAGTCCAGTCCAGTCCAGTCCAAACCAGTCCAGTCCAGTCCAGTCCAGTCCAGTCCAGTCCAGTCCAGTGCAGACCAGTGGCTCAGTGTGAAGGTCCAGGGTTCTCTCTCACCAATAATCTCTAGCTCCATTGCCACCTGGGTCTGGAGGTAGGGCAGATACGTGGTGCAGATGTACATCCCAGAGTGACGTACTTTCGCCTCCTGCAGGATCAAAGATGCATTCCCAGTCTTGTGCAGAGCCTCAAAGTCCATGGTGGCGTCTTGGTCCTGGACGTCAGCCAGACGGTCCAACTTGCCATCATAAGCCAGGATCAGTCGTCCTCTGCCTCTGAACTGGTACCGCCACTCCACAGCGAAACCCGACCCGGACAGAGGTGAAGACGGGTCGACCCAGTAGCCGCAGTCCAGCACCACAGACTCCCCGAGTCTGGCCTGGACCTGGACGGTCTTGGTGGTCACACTCAAGATCACTGAGGGAAGAGGGTCAGAGTTAGACCTTCAACCAGGAACAGGAGAGGTTCTCACCTGGTCCTGGTCCAGACATTTACCCTTTGGCTCCTCGGTTCCTGTGGGCGCTCGCATGATGGTGGACACGCTCAGCTGCTTGTTCCGGCCTTTCACTGTAAGGGCCAACCAATCAGCTTGGAGGTACGGAGGGCTGAGCCCGGACCCTGTGAGGGGGGCCACCCATTTGAGGTGGGAGGGCTGCTGCTGGAAGGGGTTCATCTCACACAGCGGCTTCTCCAGGGAACCCTTGGCAGGGGTGAGAGCGTGATGACAGAGAGAGGCAGCGGGGTCTGAGGGTGGGAGGAGTCAGAGGAGTGAAGGACGTGATGAGATGGAGGCCTTTTTCTCTGGGGTATTTACAGAGGATTTAAAGCCCCAACAACAACAACAGTAAGTGAGGGATTAACGTCCACCTAGTGGTCAACACTGGGACACACGGTGTTACCTGTGATGAAGAAAACTCTGTCAGCGCCGACGTCAGACGCCGTGGGCTCTGAATCATCAGTGGGGCTGTTCTCGTCAGTCCTGATGTGGAGCAGGGACTTCTGCTGCTGGGCTCGGAAACCTCCTCCTGTCTTCTCCTTCATAAACCAGCACTCCAGAGGAGGACAGGAGGAGGAGGAGGAGCGGCTGCTGCTGCTGGAGACTAAGTCAGAAAAGTCACAGATCAGAGAGGGAATAAAAAACATCTGTTTGGACTAACTTGTGAGCCCAGATGACTGAACATGGTTCCTGCTGCAGATTTCTTCCTTTTCCTTAAAGAGGAGTTTTTTTTTTATTTCTCCTCACAGTTTTTAAAATGCTGCTCAGTTTGTGATTTAATTTGGTTTTTTAATAATATTGGTGAAGATTATTCTGCTTCACTTTGTATTGGTCATATAAACTGAGTTTGACATTGACTGTACACCGTTCACAGTCCTCCATTTATCACCTGTTATTGTAAAAAAAGGAGGAAAGTGAAGTCAACTGAGGAAAATTAAAATGACTTGATATATAAATATAAAACAATTATTTTAATTTAGAAAAACTACTTTCTGTGCACGAGATGAATGAAATGCACCGGAAGTTCTCTACAAAATTAGCTAAGCTATAATTAAAATGACAATCACAAGGATAATATATTTTCTTTCAACACTAAATGTTCCAAATGACACAACAAACAGAAAAATTAGTAACATTCCAACACTGTATATCGTATTTTATTTACACGTGTTTTTCTACATCACATTATTACTTATTTAAATAGACATTTGTTTGACGGTAAGTAATGTAATACCAACATTAGACACAGGAGGGCAGCAAAGCGCCCCGATCAGATGCTGTTAAAACTAAACTACGTTCAGTAAAAAAGACCAGTATTCTGAAAAACACATTTAAAAATAAAGAATAAAACTATTAAATACACACGGCTACACCTGAGATCGATTTAGTCAAACCCGGAAACACGTCACCCACAGTTTCACCGTGTTTTAACAGCAAAAGTTCGACGTCGATCACATACGTTTGTAACAGAATCGATCGAAACCCATTGCAGTTTAATTCACCGTGTGTGATTACAGTTCGATTATGACGACAGACTTTAGGCCAGAATGACGTTTGATACGATTTTAGGTCAAAACAACTGAAAGATAATGACGTAAAAACACGTTACCTTGTACGAAGCAGGAAACTGCGACCAGAGTCAGTTTATAAATTGTGGAAAAGTCCGTCATGTTGACTTGTATTCGCTGATGTGATCAGTGTACGACTGAAGGAGACAGAAGTGAGTGGATTTCCCCCTGAAAAAAACACTTTATTTTAGTTTCACTTTCAACTGAAAGAAGAACAACATCCTGTTACACTTTCAAAATAAAACGAAATATAAAAAATGTCTCGTTGAACGACATTCTTTTCTCTTTTTTTTGTGCTTCTAGAAGTTTTAACATTCCGAATAAATTTTAGCTCATTGTTGTCTTAAATTTTTTTTGCTATTTTGTAAGAAGATGTTTCACTTTATTTAATGTTCTTTAGCCATTTCGGTGAAAGTGTGCGTTTTTGTCGTATTACACATTTCCAAAATTCCTCCCGGGTAACTTTACGTTTTTTAATGTATCTATTTTCTAGCACCTCACAGTGTTTATGTGTAAATCCAACCTCACGTGACAAGTGTTTGAAAAGTTCTACCCAGTAACAGCGGGAGCTGTGTGAGATGAAGAAGCCTGGTTGGACATTTTAGATTCAGAATTTAAAAAGTTAAAGAAATATCTTAACAGACAACTTAGAATCTGACACCATCTGCTGGTCAAACTGGTCAAACATAGATTTTATATATAAACGAGCACTCAGTTCAGTTAAAAAGCTTCTATATTTATGGTACGAATATAGAACAATATATATAAACTATTATAATTGCTCTGAGTTAATATAATTTAGAACACAACACTCTCAACTAAAACAATCCAAAGTTTCAACAGGTGAATGTTAGATAATGATAAAATATTCAACTTCAACTATTAGAAATATACAGGAAATCATATATTTTAGATGGACATGTATTTTTAAAGTAAAATTAATGTCCAACGGAGTCACTGGTAAAAACAAACCACCAAATAGATACAAAAAATAAAAATTCCATGCACATTATTCTAAAAAAAATAGAGAGTCGGTGTTTGTCATTTGACTCCATTATTTTGTATGAAGCCCAATGACACAATTAGAAAAGATCATTCTCTCTTCTAATTTAATAATTACTCAAACGTAGCTCTTTCTACGTTTGTTTAAAAACATGTTTATATTTTTAATAATGATAATATCTCAGAGAATATGACAATATATGTTGGTTTGTTCTTATTTACTTTCACTTTCTCCTCTCCACAACCTGTTTCACTCAGATTCACCCGGAGTTTAGTGACGTCGAGGTTGATTCTGAATTGTCATTGGCTCAGAGG
>NW_007585276.1:0-2128 GCF_000523025.1 Cynoglossus semilaevis | reverse complement strand
AGTATCAAATATTAAAGGTTCACTGTTATAGATTTGACTCAGTGAAATGTTATGGTCTGTCAAACATCAGTATGTTTTTATTGATAAACTGTAAAAGTCAAACAACAGCTTTTATGTTGACTTTTTAACCTTTAAAACAGGTTTCTCTCTTCTAATTTAATAATTACTAAAACGTAGCTCTTTCTACGTTTGTTTAAAAACATGTTTATATTTTTAATAATGATAATATCTCAGAGAATATGACAATATATGTTGGTTTGTTCTTATTTACTTTCACTTTCTCCTCTCCACAACCTGTTTCACTCAGATTCACCCGGAGTTTAGTGACGTCGAGGTTGATTCTGAATTGTCATTGGCTCAGAGGGAGGTGACGTCACGTCGTCCAGACTTCCGCTCCTGTTTTCTCCGTGACTCGTTGTCTCTGAAGTTCAGTCTGTGTTTGTGGAGAAATGAAGGTCTTCATTTTGACTTCATCAAATTCAACTGGTCACAATGAAGATGTTTCTTCTACTGTTTCTACTGGGAATAAACGGCGGCGGAGCGAGTGAGTCTGACTTTGTTTTTATATTTGACTCATTTAAACCAATGTTTACCGACTGTTTTAGAAATGTCCGAATTCATCCGTTTATTCTTCATCAAATGACTCGTTCATGACATTTCTATTTCACTTCGTTTATTAGTTTTTTCACCCAGTTACAATAGTTTACACTCGGAAATATTTGACATTTGTGACGCATTTTAGTTTTTACCTGTTGTTTTCTCTTCTTTCTTTCTGCTCCATTTTATTTGTTTATATTTCGTTTGTACAGCCCTGAGGTAAATTCATTATTTTTATCTGTATATGTTTATTTAATGTTAACTGAGAATATTATAACAATTGTTAAACTAAAAAAACATAAAATGGAGTCAAAATATCAGTAGAACAAAGTAAAATGACAGTAAAATGTTTGATATTCATATTAATTTCACCGTCATGTCTCAGTTTGATTGACAGTTATTATTGTCCAGTTATTTATATCTTCAAACACAGCAGTAACTGACCACTGTGGGACGAATAAAGGACTTCTCTGATGTCCACACTCTGTACTGTGGAGTTTTATTAGTTTGACCAAATGACTCGTTCATGACATTTCTATTTCACTTCGTTTATTAGTTTTTTCACCCAGTTACAATAGTTTACACTCGGAAATATTTGACATTTGTGACGCAGAGTCACAGTCAGAGTTGAAGACGCACAAAAAAGTTGGTTCCACCTTTTTCTACTCTCTCGTTCAGACGTCTCTAAATTGAAATGATCGTAGAAACGAGCTGTCGTACTCAGGTTTCTACAGCTGTGTGCCTTTGGCGACACCTAGTGGTGATGCTGGGAAACTGCAAATAATGTAAAAAGAAAACAAAAACCAAGTAGTCATCAGAGAGACTTCGACCGATGAACTGACAAACGTGTTTACAGTTCTATGTGTGGATGTGAAAGAATGTTGAAGAACATGTTCTGAACAACTGCAGCGGTAGTTTTGTTCTCATGTCGCAATAAGACGGGAGTGTGTGTTTAGGGAAGGAGAGGATTTACTGTAGAATGATGGTTACTGGATGATGAGGCTTCGTTCACCAAGGCCACTGTTACTGGACCAGTTCTGTTTTACCTTTATGTGTGTGCGCTGCCCCGACTAACGGCATTCACGGACACACACACACACACACACTTGTCTTTTCATATTTATACCTGCGGACACGTGACCAAAACCACACCTCACCTTCTCCACCTCTCTGACTAGGATCTATAGTTCGGCTTCAGTCTAATCCATTTTTTAGTTCCTCGTGATGAATTCACCTGCAGATCTTGGGATTCACGGCTTCTTTAAAGATATTTGCATACGTAGGTGGGGGCGTGGTCTGATAATTCCGCACGTGCGTCAATGAAACACTGGGATTTACAAACGAAACGAAGTTGGATTTTAGCGTGAGCACTTTTTCACGATGAAATGTACGGACGTTTAGTACATCAGGCCCCCTGGTGTTAGACTGGAGAATATTCTGGATGGAAATAAACCAACCAATAGATCAATAGTTGTTAGCATTAACGTTATCATTAGTAGTAGTGGTACTAGTTTTGGTAGTAATAGTTGAA
>NW_007585275.1:2954-6704 GCF_000523025.1 Cynoglossus semilaevis | reverse complement strand
CCTAAAAGTGCTTTGTATGTGGGTGGTGGGTTTTATCTGAGTCCACCTCCTTATTGAGTGATGGTTTTTCCAGGTTGACAAAAATGGCTTCTTTTACCCCTCTCTCAAACTATCTGTCTTCCCTGGCCAAAATGTGTACATTGTTGTCCTCAAAGGAGTGTGTTTTGTCCTTGAGGTGTATGTGAACAGCTGTGTTGGGCCATGAGCCTGTGTAGCGGTTGTTTAGTCTCCCCAATGTACAGGTCAGTACACTCCTCAGCAACAGTAGGTTTTATTTGGTGCACCTTTGTTATGTGGTTCAAATCTGTTTCTTTTCTTGTCTTTGTATTGAGCCTTGTGCGTGTCCTGGTCCCATTGTGGTCTACAGCAACAGTGATGTGAGGTCAGTGTTAATACTTCACACAACTGCACTTTAAAACACCCAGAGTACCCTGGACTCAACAGAATCACTGAGTATTGTGGAAAGAAATCACAGTTTAAAGGACATTTTAGGCAAAATGTGATGCAGTGAGGCCATGCCTCTTACATTCCTAAAAGCATGACTCCAAAGTCTAAAAACAATTTCCATGCTCGATGTGGTACTATAGTGTTTCAGAAATAATTTTAAACATCCTTATTATTTATCTGTGGCCCTGTGACAAATGATACACGGCCCGGTACTGGTCCGTGGCCTAGTGGTTGGGGACCCCTGGTCTAATGTGTGCTGATTGTTTGACTAAATCATCATGTCTATGATCATATAAACTTTTATTTGGAAACACTTTCTAACCTTGACAAGACTGTGGTAAATGAAACCCTGACCGAAAACTACAATCCATGTAATTGTAAGAAATAATGATACATTCTATCACCAATCAATTGATTAGCATATGTACCATATCTTATAGAGCTGGTGTCCTTTTTTAGAATTCAGATAAATAATGCACATTAGCAGAAAGGCTCACAGAAACAAACACACCTTATGTCCACAAACCTGCATTTTGGCACCAGCATCCTGGTTCTTGGTTCCCAGCTGTGTCAGTGGAGCCATTTTTTGTTCTTGTTCATTCATGTGGATGGATGTGTATCTCCCGGACTGGGAGCTCAGCCTGCAGTCCAACAACCCATATGTTGACCTGTCCACACTCCTCCCACTGTTTTTTTGTTTCCTGAGTGACCTGTATAGAAGCCCGTGGACCTCACTGACCCTGAAGACACCAGTTTATTGACCTGTGAGTTCCATACACTCCATTACGCCAACCAATTTAAATCAGTGGCCACAGCATAAACTTGTTTCACCTTATCTCAATATCGATCATCGTCTTGATTTTTACCTTTTATAATTTGCATAATGTTTCTGGTCCAACACAGTTTGAAGGCTTAAAAAACAAAACTGTTTAAACACCCCTGCTCGTAAAACAAGCAATTTTCTATGCTTACACCAAGTTGTATGTTGGACACTAAAGATTGAGCAAGTAGAGGCTAGATTAAAATTTTAGTTACATATCATAAGCTTTCATTTGAAATTAGTTCCTTTTTCTTTACCAAGTTTTAATTTTTCTGAGGCTAACATTTTTGTGTCATTTCCTGTGCAATATTTGAAATAACTGTGTTAGGTGTTTTTTGACTAACCATAACTTGTCTTTTGGCTAACTTCTTACCTGCCTTTAGTTATATTATTATCTTTTGTCTGCTAAAGACTTCAAGGTGGAGGTGGGACTACATCAAGGATCGGCCCTGAGCCCCTTTTTGTTTGCTTTGGTGATGGACAGATTGACAGGTCAGACAGGAGTCCCCATGGACTATGTTGTTTGCAGATGGCACTGTGATCTGTAGTGAGAGTAGGCAGCAGCTAGAAGATAACCTAGAGAGGTGGAGGTTTGCACTAGAGAGAAGAGGAATGAAGGTCAGTCGTAGCAAGACAGAGTACATGTGTGTAAACGAAAGGCAGAACAGTGAAATTGTTACAAGGAACAGAGGTGGTGAAGGTGCAGGAGTTTAAGTACATGGGATTAACTGTTCAGAGCAGCGGAAACTGGAAGAGAGGTGAAGGACAGAGTGCAGGCAGGATGGAACAGCTGGAGAAAAGCTGATCTGTGATAGAAGAGTGTCAGCTAAGGTGAAGGGAAAGGTTTACAGGACGGTGGTGAGACCAGCCATGATGTATGGTTTAGAGACACTAGCAATAGGCAAAAGACAGGAGGCAGAGCTGGAGGTGGCAGAGTTAAAGATGCTAAGATTCTCTTTAGGAGTGACAAGGATGGACAGGATCAGGAATGAGGTCATTAGGGGGACAACACAGACAGGAAGGTTTGGAGAAAAATCTTCACACCCCTGAGAACAATGGGAGAGCTCCCAATCTACCTTCTCACAGGGAACCCTGGAGCCATCCATTCCTTTTGATCTGCATGACCACCTGTGGTTGACTGGACTTTATTGCTCTGTCTTCCTCCCTTGTGGTAACCCCCCACTCAGCAACAAAAGGTTAATCATGGAACAACAGTGCCACATAGTGGCGACTACAGGCTTCACATGATACAAGAACAATAATATGATTGGCCACAAGAGGCATAGTCTCTCTCTTCCATTGGCCTACAAGATTTAAACACACCCGGGAAGTCGAAAACCACTCCCCCCACACAAGTATATAAGCATAAACAACTAACGATACTGCAGAAGTTATTCTTGAGAAGTCAGAAGTTATTCTTGACATGATTACTGTTAACTACTGTTGTATGAGATTTCCTTGAATACTTCTCCAGTCGTTTATTTTGCTTTATTGTTGGACCTGTTTTGTTTGACGTTTGTTATTAAAACAAATTGACCATGCACCGGCTGCTTCCACTCCTTGCCTGAAGACACCTCGCACAGCAAGAATCTTTCAGGAGGGACAGTGGATACATTGGTAGAAGAATGTTAGAGATGGAGCTACCAGGTAGGAGACAAAGAGGAAGGCCAAAGAGGAGATTTATGGATGCAGTGAGGGAGGACATGCAGATAGTTGGAGTCAGAGTAGAAGATGCAGAGAACAGGGAGAGATGGAAAACAATGATTCGCTGTGGCAACCCCTGAAAAAGGGACAAGCCGAAAGGAAAAGAAGATTATCTTTTGTCTGTTTAAAAATTGAGAAAAATAAATAAACTTTGGATAAAACATATGTTTTGCAAAAAAAACAAAATGTCTGTTGAGAGTTTTGAAGCCTGTGCTTTAAATTTTATTCAAGGTGTTTATGCTTCCAGCTAATTTTCAGCTAATTCTGAGTTAATGTCCAGTGCGACAGTGGATTGTTAGTTTGTCCATGTAACAGTGGATACAGCCAATGAAAGCAGCAAACATGTTTTAGGGTTGTCAAAAATCTAGGCTTAAAATAAAGGGTGAACAAAAAGCTTAAAGCTGTTCTTGTTCTTGTCCCTCTAATGCTAACACATATAAACTCAGTGGAACGTTTGATCATCTGTTTTAGCTGTCAGTAACTTCTCTGCCTCAGACTGGGTTCTCTTCTACTATTGAGGTGAGAAGCTTCTCACTAGAATAACTGCACCCTCTCTTTTGATTGATTTGATTCAAAGCCCTTCTACAGCTAATGATGAAAAGTCGCTTTTACACAAAGGAAAAGCTGCAGATATTTTTCTCATTTCAGCCCAATGGTGCCAAACAAAATAAAACTAGCACAGCTGCTCTGAACTGGAACAGCTTTGGCTTTGTGTACCGCCTGAGGCTCTGTTCTTTTTGAGTGTATTTTTTAATGGAGGAACTCAAAAAAATGTACCG
>NW_007585275.1:0-2905 GCF_000523025.1 Cynoglossus semilaevis | reverse complement strand
GGTTTTTCCTATTTTATTTATTGATGGTAGTCTAATATATTTGATCTGAAAAAGGAGCCAGGAGAAAGATTAAAAAACAGTCAAACAGTGAGTTAGTAGTAGATATTAAAATATTATTATTCATAATGTAACGTAATAATCATTTAAATATGCCAGCTTTACGTCTGTAAAAAATAAAACACATTTACACGAACACTGTTTTTCAGTCACTTAGCCCTTAGGACTTTTTTCTTTCACATCCAGGCCACCGGGGGCGCCATGACACTGCTGTTTCCGCTCTCTCTCCTACTCTCTCCCTCTCTCACAAGTCTGTAAAGTGTGCGGGAGCGCGCATCGGGGGGAAGTCATCAGACCTCTGAATCCAGTTTGTTGCAGTTGCAGATATCTGGATTTTCTTCTTTCTCAGATACAGATTAATTGGATTTTCCTTCTAGTTTTTATGTTTTGTTGCTCGTTCCTTCCTGTGTTCCTCTTCTCCGGTCTTTTCCTCTCCTCCTCTACCTCTACGCCTTTTCTCTCCTATCACCAAAAGTGGGGGCAGTGGTGGCCTAGTGGTAAAGGAGGCTGACTTCGGTCCGGAAGGCCCCAGGTTCGAATCCACCAACTGCTAGGTTGCCACTGAGATGCACTGAGCATGGCATCGTCCTCAAGCACTGCTCCCCGGGCGCCCACCACGGCTGCCCACTGTTCACTGTTAAATGCAGAGGGCAAATTTCGTTGTGCATGGTGTGCTGTGCTGTGCTGTGTCACAATGACAAATAAAGATAAGTTTAAGTTTAAATATTTCTGCCCGGATTGTGATGTTCCTGCTTCTTCTTCCGCAGAAAACTCCTTTGGCTAAAAACAGATTTCGCCTCCGTGTCGCTGCCTCTGAGTAGAACAGGGACATGTTGGGCTAGGATTGGAAGCAGATGATCTTCTCTGAGCTCTGTTTCTGAAATTGGGGCAAAGTTTAAGGAATAATCATTTTCCTTTTCAAACAGTTGGAGAAGCTGAACTCGCACTGTTCGTCGAGTGGGGAGAGATTGGAATCGCAACAGACTTTGGAATTTACGCACAGGGAAAAAACCTTGAAGAACAGTGTCAGTCGACACCATGTGTGTCTGATTTATTCTGCCAGTCCAACTCAAGAGTTTGTGGATTTTAACCCTTTCATCTTATGTGCCCGGTCTCTCTCTAAACCTCTGGCCTTTACTCACATCACCGCAAACATTCCCATGCGCCTCAGAAAATGCGTAGCAAGAGCGAGGGGAGAAGTGTAGAAGTGTATCCGCGCGCCGGATTTGTTGGAATCTACATTTAAATCTCAAACATCAACATCTTAATGCTGGTCCACTTTGCTTTACAAATATGATGAAATGGCAGCCCCGGAAGAAGGTGAGTTCTGCATCTCGTCTCTTATCTTTACAGACACTGATAGGTTCCTCAGCGGTTCATATACACGTATATCTATATGTATACGTAGATCTGTGGGCAGGGAAGGTCCTATACAGTTGGGCGTCCTGATAGGGATTTGCTGCATTTGGAATGGTCTCTGTGGTTTTAAAGGTCATGTGTAAACATTTAAGAGAGTTTTGGGCAGAGAGCAAATGAGCCATATATCAGGATTTTTGCATCAATACTTTTATTGCATTGAAATAATCAAACATTTTAATATTTGCAATTATATGGCAAACATTTTCACAGTTTTGTCATAATGCAGGTGATTCTTGTTAATGAAAATCTGCTGAACATAAAGAATTATCCTAGTCAAAATGCAGTAAGGACCTGCAACATTACTATGTCTAACAAATAACCTAATTTTTTATATTAAAAATGGCAAAGAACAGCATTGGCCAACACCCAATAATCATTGGAAACCATTGCAGTCCTGGACCACTACTGTTTAACAGGTCCATGACTCTAATATTTCATGTCTGCTAAGACTGAGGGCTTTTGAAACTGCACATTGTACTTTATGTATAACTCCCTCACTTGGTGGTCCAAGATGGCCACCTCTGTAATGAAACACCTTTACTAAAAGACAACAAAATATTTCTGAAAATGCATTACTCTGGTATGTTAAAGAATTTGTACAACTTGAACAACAAATATTGAGCCACTGTCAGTTTTATGATCATAATGTGTGGATCAGTGATCTGGATTTTAACAGGTTAGGGACTGTCTGGCCTTCCTAAATCAACCCTGTAAATGTTTTCAAGGCCAGTACTGGCACCAGGAGGCTACAGTATTTTAAGCCTTTTTCTGTATCACTCAGACATGTAATTGGTTTCTGCCCTAATACCTTTCTCAAAATGTAACATGCTGTACTATTTCTAGAAATACCAGAAAGTGTTCATAATAGCTAAAATGGAAGTGTGACCAGAGCAGAGTTTTCCACTTGGTGTTTTATTAAGTTTTCAGTAGGAAAGATTCTGACAGATATATGATGTGCGTGAACATTAGTAGGAAACCTCCACTGTTGTATGTAGACCATTAACCAACAGTGTTGCTTACGTTTTCTCTTCTTCATCGACGTGAAGCATGACGTGAACCATGTTTGGTTTGCTGTTTGTACCACAGTTCCATATTTGACATTGTTTATCTGGATTAATCAGTACATGGGTGATTAATGTAGCGAGCAGCGGCTCTCTGGAGCTGTGCACAGAGTTGAGTCATGTGTGCAGTAACTGAAACTGAATCCTGTAAGGATGAACCTGGCCCTTATTTAGCTCTTGTATGTTTCCAACATAAGCTGCTGCTCTGTCCTTTCACTTGTTTCACCTTTACTGAGGATTCTTTGTGTTTTCATAATTAGACACACATTTTATTTTCCTTTTTTTGACTCTTATTATACTCTCTGCTTCTTTCTATTTTTGTGAGAGAATTAAAACATGGAGAATACAGGGAGTGCAGAATTATTAGG
>NW_007585274.1:2800-6725 GCF_000523025.1 Cynoglossus semilaevis | reverse complement strand
TTTGCTCTAAACTACTGGCTCCACCAACAACCTCAGGACGAAATCCATGTTGAACTACTTTCCTTTTAGTCTGAATGAAATTAATCAATTCTACTGGCCTCAGTCGTGTCTCCTTTTCATGATTACAGTAGGATTTTCATATCACACACAATAGAGCATATAGCCTTATGTTTGTAACACAATTGCAAGTCCAAACTAGCAGAGGATTACTCTGCTACTTGACTAGCAGAGTCGTGTCGCCATTTGTAGCTTCACATGGACATTCCATATTCTTCACCTCAAACTAATCACTATCTTATAGTCATTGGTGGCACTTTTCAGGATCTTATTAGTGTAGTATTTTATTGTGATCAAAAGTTGGTGTACCAAAAAAAGTATACAAGTATACATTAGTATGTATTTTCTGAAATACAACCTTGGAAAAGTAAATAACTAGGCATTTCAATGAAAATATGTGTATTTTTATTCATTGTTGAGAAAGTTTTATTTTGTGAAGATTTCTTTGAGGAATTCATTAGTATAGTATGTTAGTTTTGATGATACCAACTACTTTATCCCTAACCTTAATCCCAACTAATCCATCCATATCACAAACCTTTATCCTAAACCTAATTCCAACTTCTCTATCTCAATCCAAAACCCAAATCCTAATCGCAACTAATCTATCCATATCCCAACCCTAATCCCAACAACTCTATCCTAAACCCTAACACAACAGACACAGCTGGTTCCACAGTGTAGGAGTTAGCATGTCTATTTACAAGCTAAGCGCCAAGAGTCCTGGGTTCAATTCCCAGAGGAACCACATATCCTTAATGACTGTCCCTCCATTAAAGTATCTGCTAAATGCATGAAAATATCAATCCTTTTAACTGACTTTATATTTACTAGTAGAAATTGGGATTGTTCATTTTCTTATACAGCACAAAGTCTATAGGACATGGGTGTACACATGCCACAAGATTAATACAATTAATATTTGATTTAGAGATGACAGAAGTGACATCACGTTCAATGAAAAAAGTCAATCAAATGGTGGATTGATTGTTTTCTACTGTTGACAAACTGAATACTAACTGAAGTTCTTCTATATGGAAAACAAATGACCTCCAAATAACCACATTTTAGTTTTCAAACATTGGGCAAAA
This sequence comes from Cynoglossus semilaevis, assembly GCF_000523025.1. Lineage (NCBI taxonomy): Eukaryota > Metazoa > Chordata > Actinopteri > Pleuronectiformes > Cynoglossidae > Cynoglossus > Cynoglossus semilaevis. The sequence goes on along the minus strand of NW_007585274.1, from coordinate 5,577 downwards.
ACACATGTTATACTATGTTGTTCATGATTAAAACATGAAACATGACCTCATACAAAGCAGTAAAAATAAAAACAACTTTATGCTGTAACATCTGTTCTAAAACTGCCCCAAAAAGTTTAAATGCAAAAAAGACCACAAAGTTATCCAAGAATACACGTGTATCCTACAAGATTTGACACCATGTGTGAATTTGTTATAAAAGGTCAATAAAATACAAAAAACATAAAATAGGCAACCTTTGTTTTCTCGAACAGGAATTAGTATTCTTTTTTAATTCCTGACACTCATTGCTGGTATTGTGGAGTGGTTGTATTTTTGAACCCAATGATCTCATTGCTGTTGGTGATCCATAAAACTATTAAACTAAAAATATTATTATATATCTATTTTCTATTTTACATAATATACATACATACATAATATTCTATACCATATGTATATGCTGGTGTTCATGTATCTGTATCAGTGGTTCTCAAACTTTTTATGCTCTGTACCACTTGAGAAAATATTGAGCTCTCTGAGAACCAACGTTAGACTATAGCAGCATAGGCCTTCAATATTAGCTTCCACCACACAGGAGAGATGTTTATTTATTGTTACCTTAACACTGATTTATTACTGAGAACTTCCTCCACCACACATTGCGGCGTAGGCTCTTCCTCGGTTCCGCTCCAAAAGAATCCAAGTTTGGTATCATTTGAGTCATGTTTTCGAACTCTTTTGCTCCAATGTGTGCTTGCTGAAGCCATGGACACATCACTGGCAGCTCTGCCTCTTGTATTTTCGTTAGCTCTTGTGCTTGGTTCTGATTCATTTTCAACACAGCTGCTCACATTAATCTCCTGATCGTCAGTCTTCTTCTTATTAATTGTTCCACTTTGAAGCCACAGTTTAAGTGTTGCTGAACAACTCATTTGAAGTTAGCCTACATGCTACAATTATTTCCCCCTTACATTCACGCACTGAGAGTAAAACACACTTACCGGTTTAAAGATGCCTTTGTGGGTATTTCACTGCATAGTATTTGACCTTTCCAGCCCCCGATGTCCTGTAAATATTTCACAAGATTCCAAAACTATCATATCTGGTAACAAAAACAACTTGACATGTTTCTTTTCTTACCTCAGTTGCTCAAAATTGGCCAGGACGATGTCCTTCACATAACAGAAACCAGATGCTTCGGACTTCTTGGCGTGGTGGAGTCCACCGGCCCAGGTGATGGCGATGTTGGTCTGCTGCTACACCCGAAGGGATTTACTTCATGAATTTTATACATGTACGAGTGCGTACACACATACACGTTTATATAATAAATGAGGGTAAATTCGTACACTAGATAATAATGTGCCGACTTCTTCATGGATGTGTTCTTTTTTTTTTCTCAGTGCCGTACTGATTGATTTGTCAAATAATCTATATATATATATTTTTTTGATCCATCAGGACACCCTAAGACAGGACTGTCAAACTCATTTTGGTTCGGGGGCCACATACAGCCTGATTAGATGTCAAGTGGGCCTGACCAGTAAAATCATTACATAATTACTTATAAATAACAACAGCTCCATATTTTCCCCCTTAGTTTCCATGCAAACATTTGGACAATATTCATATTAAATAAAATATAATTTAACAAAACAAAAAGTGTTTGTGCATTTTTTTTAAAACTTTTAAAATTCATTAAGTGGGCCTCATTGGACCCCTAGTGGGCCGGTTTTGGCCCACAGGCCTTATGTTTGACACCCCTGCCCTAAGGTTTTCCCTCCTAACCAAGGACTTCTCTGAGATTGTAACAGCATTAGTTCCTGATACATGTGACATAAATGTGATTTCACTGTCTACAGCAGGGGTGGATAACCTATTTGGTTTTCTGTATTTTTCAGATGTCAAATGTTTTATTAGAATTAGGCTGAAAGGTTGAGATTTTAGGGTGCATTATCCTTTTTTTTTTAGCCTTTTTTTACAGTGTGACCCTGAAACTGTGAAGTATTCCAATGTGTTCTCTTGGCAGTGCATCATCTTGCTGTCCCCACCGTCACACACATTGATTAACACAGCCATTAACTGGGTCACAAACATGTTTGCTGTTTCACTGCATCTTACATGTAAATGGGTTCAAATCAACAGATGGAGACCTGTGATCACACACTGCATAGTGTTTGCCGTGCGTTTGCCCCAAGGCAGAAAATACACTGTGGTTTATTATAACAAAACATGTTTTTGTGTCTCTACATATAAATATTTAAATTGTACAATGCTGTACTTTAACATTTTAAAATTATTTTTAAATGAGGTTATACACCCACCGGCCACTTCATCAGGTGCACCTGTTAAACTGTTCATTAAGGCTAATGCCCCATGGGAGCAGCTCAGTACATGGAGACATGTCAACATCATCTACCGTGGACAAGTTCTCACTGAGCATTCAGAGAGAAAAACAATGGTCATTTTGAATGTAAATTTTTGTATGAAAAGAATGCTTTAGAGAATAGATAATGTAAAGAGATAATGTAAAGAATGCTTTTCAAGAGGGAGGAGCTTGAACCCAGACCAAACTTCACTTCCTGCCTCTTTTCCCCCTCTTCTTCTTGGGTCTGACAGTTTGAAGTTGTTCTGGCCTGCTTTCTTCACCCAAGAAAGTGACACTGTAGAAGTTCTTTTTGTCTTTCTCCTCATTTCCATCTCTCCACCACATCTCCACTTTCTCGTTCTTCTTCTCCTCCTCTCCGAGCTCCCTCGGTGCCTCCCCCGCCTCCTGATTCTTGTTTCGTGGTTTG
>NW_007585274.1:0-2602 GCF_000523025.1 Cynoglossus semilaevis | reverse complement strand
CCTCAGCACCTTCCAGCCGCTGCTTCCACTCAGTCTCTTTGGCCTTCAGTTCATTCTCCAGTTTGGCGTTCTCAGACAGTGAGTCCATGTAGGCGTAGGTCCTCACTACCTTGGTTCTCTTCAGCTCCTCCTTCACCTGGCCCTGCCTCAGCTCATCTACTTCCTGTCTCAGACAGCCATTTTCAGCCTTCAGGGCCTTGATCTCAGCAATGGCCTGAAACAACGTGTCCCGCAGGGTGTTCATGGTTTCCTTTAGAGGTGCTGCAGCCAGCCTAATTGGCCGGTCAGTCTCAGTCTGCAGGTCCATGACAGTGGTTCAGAAAGAAACCAGGAAACTACAGGAAGTGACCTGACTTTAAGTCTGATGCTGAGCTGTGGACTCTGACTGTTCTGAGCTGTGAAAAAGGATTGAAACAATCTTTCTCACATTATGAGTGTTTAAATAAGTACTAATGCCGCTGCCTTTGATCTGCTCCTTTTGCAAAGATCAAAGTCATCAAAGATTTAGAAAGGTCCAGGGTAAGAGGAAGTGGAAAATGAAGAGCCTCTTCTGTCCTTTAATCTAAACAATCTGTAAATAGAATTTCTAAAAAGTGTGTTAAAACATAATCTGCTTATAAGAAACATGAAGACTCTGCTCTGCACAGGAAATGTTCTGCACGTACTCAAGAAATGTTTTACAATGTATTCTGCAAAGGATACAGTCTGTTCCTCATCATCTATGTGAAGCATGTGATCTTTGCCCAAAAGAATGCACGCATTAAAAAATAACTGCTCAGTACTTATGTAACTCTATCAATAAAAGGAGCTGCAGTCCTCATACACTTTGGGATTTAGGTGAACCAACTCTGCGACGCTGTTGGTCTCTCTGCTCCCCCTTGCAGCGAGTAAAACTTACAACGATGTTAGGTGTGGTTCTTTCCAGGTCATTCTATCTGTGGCAGTTAGATGACAACAGTGGTGGCTGAATAATGTATTTTTCGGCACCAACACATTCCAATTTTTTAAAGAAAAACATTTTCAAATATTTTCCCCCAACTGAGGAGAGTAATAGGTTACAAGTCAATCACAATAAAAAATTTTTTTTAGGGAATTCATCATCTACGGTCCATAATATAATCAAAAGGTTCAGAGAATCTGGAGAAATCACTGCATGTAAGCGGCAAGGCCGAAAACCAACATTGAATGGCCATGACCTTCGATCCCTCAGGCGGCGCTGCATCAAAAACCGACATCAAAGTGTAAAGGATATCAGCACATGGGCTCAGGAACACTTCAGAAAACCACTGTCAGTAGATACAGTTGGTCGCTACATCTGAAAGTGCAAGTTAAAACTACGCAAATATAAAGCCATTTATCAACAACACCCAGAAATGCTGCCAGCTTCTCTGCACCTGAGCTCATCTAAGATGGACTGATGCAAAGTGGAAAAGTGTTCTGTGGTCTGACGAGTCCACATTTCAAATTGTTTTTGGAAATTGTGGAAGTCGTGTCCTCCGGGCCAAAGAGGAAAAGAACCAACCCAACTGTTATCGACGCAAAGTTCAAAAGCCAGCATCTGTGATGGTATGGGGGTGTGTTAGTGCCCATGGCATGGGTAACTTACATATCTGTGAAGGCACCATTAATGCTGAGAGGTACATGCAGGTTTTGGAACAACACATGCTGCCATCCAAGCAACGTCTTTTTGATGGAGGTAAATGATACATATAATTATTAAAAAAATGTTTGTGTTCTTCACAGGATTAAAGGTAAAAGTTAGCGAGGAAGATTTAAGGAATTTTAGATAAACAGTAAAAGAGCTGCTGTTGCAGCCAGAAGTTATAAGAAATTATAAATATATTTTTTAAGAACTGCCAAGAAATTACAAAACAGTGAAAGAAAAGTTTTCACCAGGACCTAAAAAGAAACACAAGCAAAAAATGAATAAAAACAAGCGAAGAGGGTCAAAAACCAGTCTTAAATAAGAATAGAATAGGAAGCACCAGATATGTAGCCACACAAAGAGCATAATTTAAAAGCTGAATATTACATTTAAAGGATACTTTAATCTGTAAAATGTAAAACGAACCATCTAAATCAAAGGGTAACAAAAATAAGCACTGAATTAATAAATCCCATCCCAAAGTTTAGATAAATAAATTGCATTTTAAAGTACTGCAGAAAAAGCCTAATAAAATCGTATGAAAAGGTTCATCAAATGTGAACAGAAAAAAAATGATTCTAGACTATAAACTCTACTGAACCGCAATAGACTTAACAACACAATCATAAAACTCACCAAAAAAACTTTTCAGTTACTGTGAGGGTGAGAGAGATAAGAGTGTGTGTGTTTGGTTTGTTTGGAGTGTTTTGTGCTTTGAAATATTCCAGTTCCTTTGTATCCATCTCCATGCTAACAATGCACATCTGGCTAAAATACCTTTGTTAAAACGTTGTTTATGTTTATTTGAACATAGATTGTTTATGCAATATTTACAATTGGGTAGAAGAAACCATGAAATCAGAGTAAGAAAAAAATAATTTCAAAACAGTCAGAAGTCTAACTGTCTTCTTTGTGTTTGTCTTCCAACTGGACGGCATAACTGAAAGAAAAAAAAAA
>NW_007585273.1:3639-6780 GCF_000523025.1 Cynoglossus semilaevis | reverse complement strand
TGAACGGTAGTGTATATGTACATATATCTTTAATATATATAAAAATGTGAATAATGTTTATTAATGTACATATATTAATATACATATAAGTGTATATGTATATATTTATTTATATATGTACGTATATATTTACAAAAATGTTGTAATTCTGTTCTTCTCTGTAATTGTGTGGTTCTTCCGCGCCACCATGTTTTCTGATCTTAAAGCTTAAACCCTTAATTGAGATATATTTTTATTGGGAAACTGCCACACACACACACCGTGGGAATATCTTCACCTCCGTTACGCTACGCGCAGATTTTCCTTCCATTTCTATTGGAAAGCCGTGATTTATAAAGCGTTCGCGCTCCTTGCCAGAGACCGCGGAGAATAGAAGTAATTTAAGCTGTGGCTGAAGAAGTTCCTCACAAGTCTGGAAATAACAATGTTCCCTTCACTGATGAGGCAGCTGTGGACCAGCGTCCACTGTGGACCAGCGTCCACTGTGGACCAGCAAATCGGTCGTTTTTATTTTTAGATCAGTGGTTCTCAGACTTTTTAGACCAGGGCTGTCAAACTCCTTTCCACCAGGGGGCCACATCAGCAATATTGTTCCCATTGAAGGGCCGGTTGTAACTGGAAGAATGTATAGATCGGGGGTCCCCAACCCCCGGTCCGCGGACCAGTACCAGTCCAAAAGTAATTTGCTACCGGGCCGCAGTGGGACACAGTGGAAAAAATGTACTTAATTTTCAAAGAAAATCGATGGCGATACTTTAAAATACCAAGTAATTCGGACTCTGATGCTAACAGAGTCTAAGAGATGTTTTATTTTGAAAATTTAATGATCCTTTTACCAGTCCGTAGTAACAGACTAAAATCTGCAATTGATTATTATTTGATTGATTATAAAAACTTTTAATTTCTTAGGTTGATCAGCTCTGCTGCATGGACTTTACTAAATGCTTTTTAAGCTCCTGCCGGCCACACAAAACGGCTCGGCGGGCCGCATTTGGCCCCCGGGCCTTGAGTTTGATGTGTGTTTTATACTCTGTACCACTTGAGAAAACATGGAGCTCTCTGAGCAACGCCATGATGAGCAACATTAGCATATAGCAGCATAGTAGCTGTAACTCTGACACCCTGTTAGCTTCCACCACCACAGGAGATAAATTGATAAAGATTTAAAGTTTATGTTTAAATGTTGTATTAATTTCCATTGATTTATTCAACGAAAAATGTAAATGTGAAAATATGATTTTTTTTTTCCCCGCGTACCACTAGAGAGCGCTACCGTACCACCGGTGGTACGTGTGCCGCAGTTTGAGAACCACTGTTTTAGGTTTATTCCTAGTTTACCTGAACTTGACTACACATTTGGCTGTTGTTAGTTTTGGTGTGAACGGCTCACGTGTAAATGTCAATATATTTCTTGTGAGAAATATATCGACTCGTTGGTGGTGAAAAAAGATAAAATGTGATTTAAAAACAAACCAAAAAAATCATAACATTAGTTTGAACAAACAGTGGAATGTTGATGTTCACTGATGCACAATGAGTGCACAAAAGTGTGTGTGTGTGTGTGTTTGTGTGTGAGTGAGAGAGAGAACACAAAAAAAAACCATAACATCAATACAGACGCAAGTCAATAATTTAATATATGTAAATATATTGGGTGCTTTCTTATTATATTTGTTATGTAACAGTTTGGCTTTAAAATTTTTGGTTCTTTTATGTGACGTAAATAGAAAATATTTTGTAGCAGTTTGATGTATGTACATATACTGTATATATTTACACATATATTTATATATTTACTGTATTATATATATATATTTATATACTGTATAACACTACATTTAGCACACGCTTTCATCCAAAGCGACTTACAATTATATATGCTGCATACATATATATTTATATATTTATTCTGTAAATCTATATTTATATATTTACTGTATTATATATATATATTTATATAATGTATTACACTACATTTAGCAGACGCTTTCATCCAAAGCGACTTACAATTATATATGCTGCATACATAGATATATTTATATATTTATTCTGTAAATATATATTTATATATCTACTGTATCAATACATATAATAACTCACAGAGGATTATGTCTCACCCGTCTCTCTCCCGTCCCTCCCTCAGACCGTACCAGTGCGGCCACTGCTCCCAGTCCTTCTCGCAGCCGTCAGAGTTGAGGAACCACGTGGTGACGCACTCCAGCGACCGACCCTTCAAATGTGGGTACGCCGGCCGGGCGTTCGCCGGAGCGACGACACTCAACAACCACATCCGCACGCACACCGGAGAGAAGCCGTTCAAGTAAGTAACAGTGAGTACCCCCCAACTACCTGCCCCACCCGTACCCTACAGCCACCTGACTCCATCCATTCTGCATCAGTCGATCCTGTTCAGGGTCACAGGCCAATATCGTCCAAACACTCTGCAGCTGTTTAACGATTATTATTGATGTTACATAATTATGCTAATTTCAGGCTAGTAATATCAGTCAGTCGATATTATCGGACAGAAAAATCCGATTTCATATTTTTCTTAGCATTTTCAGTTAAAAAAAGAACGATGAAAAGAAAATATTTGCAGTAGAGTAGGGAGCTGTTTTGTGTATTTAGGATTATATTTACATATATGTACTCTGATATGTAGTATTTACCAAAATTATTTTTTTATAATTAATTTTTATATAATTTCCTTTAATTTTCCCCATTAATTTCTATTAGAAAACGTGTTTTGTTGACTGACAGCTACCAGACACCATGCTGTAAATGTTTGTTAGCAAACAGTAAAATAGTCTGTTCCTCCAGACTGAAGTCTCCTAGCGTCTCATTGGTCAGATTGGACAGAGCAGATCCCAGAGCTGCGGTAACTGTTGAGTGTGGGCAGACGAACACCGGCCTGGATGAACTTCACACGCTCTGATGTGAAGCCCGTGAATCAATGGAGATGATGGGGAGAATAATGCTGTGTGACGCGGGCACTAACTGGAGAGCAGGAAGATCTGTGATCTGAGGGGAGGGGAGGGGGGGAGAGGGGAGGAGAGGGGAGGGGATGGGAGGAGAGGGGAGGAGAGGAGAGGAGAGGAGAGGGGAGGAGAGGGGAGGAGGGGGGAGACGAGGCAGGGGAGA
>NW_007585273.1:0-2196 GCF_000523025.1 Cynoglossus semilaevis | reverse complement strand
TTTCAAACAGTACCAATTCAGTGTGTGTGGCTCCAGCAGTCATTACCACCTGCGCATGACCTGAACGAGAGGTTAAAGGTTGTCCCCGGGCTGATACTGAGGTTCTGTTGCTGTGAAGTAGTCCTCCAGGAAGGCCTGGAGGTACTCGAAGGTGGGCCGCTCCTCTGCATTATTTTTCCAGCACTGCAGCATTAGCTCAAAGAGTGAAACGGGGCAGTCCTGGGGGCAAGGCATCCTGTAACCTCGCTCCACCTGCTCTAGGACCTCACGGTTGTTCATCCCTGAAAACAAAGAGTAAAAAAATGAAAATTACTCAGCTGTCAACCCGAATACAGCATTTTCCGGAATATAAGTCGCACTTATTTTTTTTCATCCTTTGGCTGGGTTTGCGACTTATACTCAGGTGCGACTTAATATATAAATTCACATGTTTGGTTATTTTCCCACTGCCAGCCACTAGAGGGCACTCTAGGCTCGTGTACTAGTATCTGCTACTCTTGTCCCACTGAAAATTCACATGTTCGTTATTTTCACCCTGACAGCCACTAGAGGGCACTTTAGGCTTGTGTACCAGTATCTGCGACTCCTGTACCACTGAAAATGTCCTTTTTGTTATTTTCACACTGACAGCCACCAGAGGGCACTCTAGCTGACTGGTGCGACTTCTGCTCCAGAGCGACTTATAGTCCGGAAATTAGGCTAGTGACAAAAAAAGCAGGTGAGAAACAGTGACCTCTACCTGCAGTTATTTGTCTTTGTGTTGCAGCAATTTACCAATTTTTTTGTTGTTGTTGTTGTTGTTGCATTGTGATTAATCATGATTATTCATAATTTATCGTGAATAAATTTAGTCACGATTAATCGTGATTAATCTACAGCCATCCTGTGATCACCATTAAATCACTGAACTTTTTTTTGTCCGGTAAAAAGAAGATTCTACTGCTGGTAAAGACTCCTCTCTTTGTTCTTTTGGGGGAGGGGAGGGGGGTGAGTTCTGGTGTCCGCGGCGCTGGAAAAGTCAGAGTGACAGGAGAACTTCAGAGGAGCTTTGATGTGGAGGTTGTCGTGTTGTCGTTTTTTAAATCTACAGAAAGCTTCCACCTCCAGGCCAGAGGAGCTGAGCAGCAGCAGACGTCTGTTTTTATTCTCCTCCTTCTCCTTCTCCTTCTCCTCCTCCTCCTTCTCCTTCTTCTCCTCCTTCTTCTCCTCCTTCTCCTTCTTCTCCTCCTTCCCCTTTCTTCTCCTCCTTCTCCTCCTCCTCCTTCTTCTCCTTCTTCTTCTTCTCCTTCTTCTCCTTCTTCTCCTCCTCCTTCTTCTCCTCCTTCTCCTCCTCCTCCCTTCTTCTTCTTCTCCTCCTCCTTCTTCTCCTTCTTCTCCTCCTTCTCCTCCTTCTTCTCTTCCTTCTTCTCCTCCTTCCCCTTTCTTTTCCTCCTTCTCCTCCTCCTCCTCCCTTCTTCTTCTTCTCCTCCTCCTTCTTCTCCTTCTTCTCCTCCTTCTCCTTCTTCTCTTCCTCCTTCTCCTTCTTCTCTCCCTCCTTCTCCTTCTTCTCCTCCTCCTTCTTCTCCTTCTTCTTCTCCTCATTCTCCTCCTTCTTCTTCTTCTCCTTCTCCTCCTTCTCCTCTTTCTCCTCCTCCTTCTCTCTTCTCCTCCTTCCCCTTTCTTCTCCTCCTTCTCCTCCTCCTCCTTCTTCTCCTTCTTCTTCTTCTCCTTCTTCTCCTTCTTCTCCTCCTCCTTCTTCTCCTCCTTCTCCTCCTTCTTCCCCTTTCTTCTCCTCCTCCTCCCTTCTTCTTCTTCTCCTCCTCCTTCTTCTTCTCCTTCTTCTCCTCCTTCTCCTCCTTCTTCTCTTCCTTCTCCTCCTTCTTCTCCTCCTTTTTCTCCTCCTTCTCCTTCTTCTCTTCCTCCTTCTCCTTCTTCTCCTCCTCCTTATCCTTCTTCTTCTCCTTCTTCTCTTCCTCCTTCTCCTTCTTCTCCTCCTCCTCCTTCTTCTTCTCCTTCTCCTCCTTCTCCTTCTTCTCCTTCTCCTCCTCCTTCTCTTTCTCCTCCTCCTCCTTCTTCTTCTCCTTCTCCTCCTCCTTCTCCTCATTCTTCTTCTGCTCCTTCTCCTCGTCCTCCTTTTCCTTCTTCTCCTTCTCCTCCTTCTCCTCCTCCTTCTTCTTCTTCTCTTTCTCGTCCTTCTCCTCCTTCTTCTTCTTCTCC
>NW_007585272.1:3311-6818 GCF_000523025.1 Cynoglossus semilaevis | reverse complement strand
GTCATTTTACCAACCATATTGTTAATAGCTTATTAAAGATATATTTATTATTTTCTTTTTATCTTTTAACTTCACCTCAGTAAGATGACGGCACTTGTCTTAACACTTAAGTGTTTTAAAGTCCGCCCGTAACCAACCCTTATGTTTCTCTGGCCAGCGTACCCGCAGTCAAGCCAAATCGTTATTTTAATTTCACAAGGAAAAATAAAATGCCACACTCTGATCAATAATACAACAACGCAACGCAAAAACCTCTATAACACTTTAGTTACAGTTTAATCGGCAGCCCTACTGTTGTCAAAGACTTTCTCTGGCCCTTGTTACAATAGGCTCCGAAATAAGTTGCGCAAGGGATTACAGCTTCTGCCACAATTATTACCAAGTCACACAGACTCCTGATTGAAATTACAACGCTGTCACTTAACCAGTGGTTACACACACGTTACGTAGTTTTAATACGCACACTTAAAAGCTACAGTGTTGGACAGAAAAACACAAAATGATGTAAGCTCCGGCTTGCAGCAAATCAGTGTGGGCCCAAAATATATTCAAACCTTCCTGAATATTTACTTACAGCAATACGTAACTTTCACGTTATTTTATCTGTGGAACAGAAAGGGAAAAAACTCAACGCTCAAGATGAACGATCCACTTCTGAAGACGAGATCCGGGTCACGGCACCAGTTGAAAGATTCTTGCTGTGCGAGAGATTCCTTTTAATAACGAAACGTCAGACCAAACAGGTCCAACAATGAAGCAAAATAAAACGACTGGAGAAGTATTTAAGGAAATCTCGTACAACAGTTGTTAATACGCAAATCCTCTCAAGAATAACTTCCTAAGAATAAATTCTCAAGAATAACTTCCAAATAGTGATGTGTCGTTCGCGAGTGATTCGTTCAATATGAACAAATCTTTCATATGACTCGTGACTCCCGAGTCAAATGAAAGATTTGTTCATATTGAACTCACGAATCACTCACAAATCACTCTCTGCGAAGTAATCTTTCACTGCGAACTAATCACTCACTGTAGTGACGGGAAGACCGACTATTTTTACTGATTTGGATCTTTGACTCTCGAACTGTAAAATGAACAAGTCGTGAACGAATTTTGAACGAATAATTTCATTCGTTTTACAGCAGGTGGCGCTTTAGCCCTATTGTGGGCGTTGTAAAGAAGGCTGCTTCAGCTAAATACTGAAGGCAACATGCTTTGCTTCCGCTAACAAAGTACACAAAATGCCATAAGCAATTAAAACCATGAGAAAACCTAAGAAAGAAAAACACCACAATATAAGGATGAATGAGAGCAAAAGAGATCCGAGCTCTCTGTCACGTGACATATTTGTTCATCTAGAACTCACGAATCACTCTCTGCGAACTAATCACTCTCTGTGAACTAGTATTTTGCTTCGTTCTCGCAGATTTGTTTCATCTGTCACGTGACCAAGAGCTCGGGTCTCTTTTGCTCTCATTCATCTTCACATTGTGGTGTTTTTCTTTCTAAGGTTTTCGCATGGTTTTAATTGCTTATGGCATTTTGTGTACTTTGTAGACGTTGTCAGCGGAAGCAAACCATGTTGCCTTCAGTATTTAGTGTCGGAGAACCGCAGCCTTCTTTACAACGTAAACACTTTCATAGGAAAAGAGGACCTTGGACCACTGGCCAACAGTCCAGTCCTTCTTCTCCTCGGCCCAGTTGAGACGCTTCCCACGTCGGCTCAGGCTCAGAAGTGGCTTGACCGAGGAACCAGCTGGAAGCCCAAATTATGTAAAAATAAACAACTAAATACTTTAAATCGTTTAGATTGTGGGCCCTGAATCTATAATCTATGAAAGTTTAACTTTTTGAATGGAATTATGGATTTAAATAAACTTTTTCATGACATTCTAATTTGTTTTGGAAAGGGTCTGTATATCACACACAACACTAACAAGTGCAGATACACATTGCATCACTGACACTGATCTAAACAAGCACAGAGGTGGCCACGCTGACAGAGTATACCCTGCTGTATCCTCACTTGTCAAACACTTTACTTTTACTCAGTGTGGGGTTGGAGTCTCACTCAAAAGTCTCTGGGGAGCGTGCCGTTGTGTCCTTGAGCAAGACACTATATCCCAACTAGATCCAGTCTCATGGCCCCAAATAAGTAGAAGCAGCATCGATAAGTCTGTCATGAAATATCAGTGTACCAGCACCTACTGTAGAGACTCCTGGCACACAGACTGTGTGTAACAACTGTGCCTAAAATACTGAGCAGTTACTCTAATTAGGCTATAGAGTTACACTGTCATCCTGTGGTAAATGCTGGAATTGCATATTTACAATGCAGTCAAAATATGAATGCTTTTTTATAAGCGTTAAAATAAATTTGACATGAAAACCGCTACATTTACATCAGTTAAAAAATTGTAACTTTTACTAAAATAAATCAATATAAATAAACAAAGGAGCCCATGCCTGATAAACATCCTTTCCTTACAAGTTTACTATACTAAAAAGTAAGAACACAATTCTGAAGAAACATATTATTATTGTCTAACCTATGTTATATAACGTGTATACATTTAAGAAAAACACAGTTAAATTGTAGATCTGAGGGTTCTTCTACTATCAGTAAAAAAAATAGACAGCAATAACTTTTCGCAAAAATAATCAACAAAATTTGGGGTCACCTGTCCTGCTGTTTTTTCTCTCTTCAAGACAGGGTACTTTTTAAGATCTTAAGTCCACACTTTGATTCTCCTCTGACCCGTCAATGTTCAACTTTCATCAATGTCAGGTTTTACTTGCAGCAAGGAGTGCAGAACAATGGTTACATTCAGAACTGCACTCCTTGCTGCAAGTAAAACTTTTAAAACTTTGAGAGCCCGTATTTGATTCTTTATTTGATCAGATCTTTATTTGATCTTTATTTGAATTATTTGTGTGTTGGGAAACTAGGGTATGAACTAACAGCATTTTTTTACAGTCCTATCTAACGGAGGAAGTTTCCTGACATAACTTGGTCCTTCAAGCTGGATCGACAAAAGAGATCGTTGGAAAACCGGGAGGTCATCGCAACAATCCATGCATGGTCTGAGACAACACCTCAGCATTGAAAGGCCGACTTGAGGCTTCGGTGGTGTTAGATTTCAGTGGTTTTCACATTTGGTTGGGTCTGCAGCAGGAAGATGATAAGACACCAAAAGGCTTTCCCAAGCACACACAGTCACATAGCCCCACACATTCAAAGAGAATTTCCCCAAATTCTCTTCACACCAACTTTATAAAACACCTCTACTCCCTAGGAACAATGGGAGATCTCCCAATCTACCTTCTCACAGGGAACCCTGGAGCCATCCATTCCTTTTGATCTACATGACCACCTGTGGTTGACTGGACTTTATGGCTCCGTCTACCTCCCTTGTGATAACCCCCCCCCTTCAGCAACAAAAGGTTCCTCCAACACTGCAGAATCATGGAGCAGCAGCGCCACAAAGTGGCGACTGCAGGCCTAAC